>NW_016165972.1:1194-7099 GCF_001687245.7 Rhagoletis zephyria | reverse complement strand
ATATTTGCAAAGTCGCGCGCAAAGATCAAATTATATATTCGAAAACTACATAAAATTCTCTAAAAAATTAGTCTAATTTCAAGACCTGACGGACCGGTACTCATACTTTTTTTTACTAATAATCTTTAGCATCTACGTTTCAAAGTAAATTTTTTGGTAAGAAAATAGGAAAATACCAAATAAATGATAAATACCTTCACCTGAATATTCCACGACATTTAGATAATTAATTACAATTGAAAAAGAAACACTTTCTGTAATGGGTTCAGCGCCAAATGCAACTAAACTGATTAGTCGGTATCGCGCCCATTCCCGTATTTTTTTTGGAAATGTATCGTTCGTGAAGAAGGTGAAGGTGTGAAGGGGGTGAGTAAGTAATGTAAAATTTGGTACTTATGACTTCTACTATTCCCTCTTTAAGTCAAACCGGTTTTTTTTTACCAACTGTCACCATGACTTTTTTCTACCTGCCTCCATATAGTCGAAATACTGTGCGACGTATGGAAATACCTATATTAGCAAAAGCCAACAAAAGCAATAACCATATGATCAAGTTTGAATATCAGTGGAATAGCTGCGCTTGATTGTAGTTGGCTTAACAAATGAAAAAGTGGAAAAAGCAAGAACAGTTTTACGTGGCGAACTTAGCTCAGTGGGTAGACTGCTGGCTATGGCGGCTGGTATCGTTGGATCGAATCCCAGTTGAAGAAGTCGGATAAGGAGATGTGGTGATCTCCGAAATAGCTTTAACTTCTACCAAAAATGTAAATTGTGTTTTTTTCTTTTTTGATGCTGTTTTTTCACTTTTTTCAAAGATTGATTTACAAAAACTTAAATAACTGGACGAAAACTATTCTGATTGAGACTTATGGGATCTCGGTAGAAAGGTATTTTCCCACCATTTTTATTTATGTGCAAAAAAAGTAATTCGTGTCTCAATTTTTTTTCAAATACCAACACATCTTAATTAAAACTTTGAATGATGTTCGTTCATACTACCTTTCTCTTTCATCCTTTGAATGAGCTTATTAGCAAAGAAATAAAAAGTATGTAAGTTTTATAAGTATGTATAATTTGTATGTGCCATCTGACGGCGTTCAACCTCTTGACCTCTTGAAGTTAACAAATAGCAGCACGCTCCTCTGCACACTTAGCTACTGGTGAATACGTATGTATACTTGCTTTCAAATGCTCAGTTTGAACAAATATTTTAAAATTATTATTTTGAAATAACATGATGCCATTTTTCTGATATGAAAAATTTACAAAAATTGAAATAGTTTTCTGAGCGTTTCCGGATTCGAAAATTGTACTAAAACTGCACTGCGGCAAAAAGTACATTTCTCTGCTGGCTTGGCTTTAAAGCTGTATACTCAAAAATAATCTAATAATTCTGAGAAAATGTTTCAAATTTGGAAGAAAATTTGTAGAATTTTTTTAGTTTTTTACAAAAATTTTAATTTGGGGTTTTATGGGTTTTGCTAGAGAATAAACTGTATTTTAATTCAAAATTCTTAAAAGTAAATAAATAAACATAAGTGGTAAACAATATCACTTTGAAATGGGGGTGCATTGATAAGACCGATGCTGTATGCAATTTTTTTATATTGTAACAGTTGAAGTGACTGTATGTAATTTTTTTTTTATATGCAAAATCAAACTAAAACTGCAAAGAACCCAAAACAATAAAAGTTTTAAGTTTTAAAAAGTTTTTTTTTTAAGTTTTTTAAAGTTTACTTTATTTATTTTATTACGTTTCATATTTGTTTACATATTCTGGTGTAGGTGGTCCCATAATCAATCTCCGTCAGACATAACTTCAAAATGATAATATGAAATTTCGATCTTCCTTTTATTTGTCGTCTTTTCGAAAAAGTATTTGCGAAGTGCAGGATATTTAAATAGAAACGCGTTTAAAGAAAACAATCTCCTGCATTACTTGTCGACTATTTTCAAGTTAGCTTTTTGTAGCTACTTAAAAGTTATATATTTTAGAGAAATCCAACAAAAAAGCTAACTACAAGTGAGTTATTTTTTATCAATTGATAATTTTTTTCTGCAGGGTATGGGCCTTAACCCTAAATTTGATATGGGAACAATCCGCCATCTTGGATTTTAGGTTTTTTGTTTTTATTGCGAGCTTATTTTGCATTTTTCATAAAATAGTTTCAATACAAACTTGTGGATAATTTACCTAACCCCATTTTTTATGAAATTGTAAAACCGTGACATTTTAGATTTCTTCATTTTTTGGCAGCAACAGCAAATAGTTTTGATTTTTTTTTAGCGAAAAACCTTCCACACAGAAGTTCCAAAAAGCGCGGCTGGTTATGATTGAACACACTTAAATTGAATGTGAATAAAACTAAGTTTGTGGTTATATCAAGGCGAAATTTTGAACAAAATTGTAAAAATTGTTGCTTCTGTTGATCTAATAAACCGCCTACACATTTTTTTTTTAAATATCTATTATGTAAAGATATCGGTCTGTTACAATTGTATTATTCTCAAATACTTTCGTTTAATTTCCATATGGCAACATTTAGCTTCAAAAATATTTTCGAAAGTAAACTTTCTAAAACTCTTTAGTTTAATATCCGTATTGTAATATTTCATTTATTTTACCGTTTTAAATTAATACAAACACCCAAAAAATTTCCCAAGTTCTTTAATTTGATGCCTTTATTGCAATATTAAATTTATGTTATCAATTTAATTAAAAAAAAGTTTTCAAACCGGTAGACCTTTGTAAACCGCTTTCTATTGACAGCCGTATTGCAACATTTACTTTATCGTATCAATGTACTTAAACTGAAATTTTCAAATAGGTGGCAACTCTCTAATTTTTTCTTCTATATTGTAAGTTAGACCTCTATCGATACATCGGTGCAAACTGAACTCGCTTCCATGCATTAGTTTTCGAGTGATAGATTTAATTTATTTTATCAATTTAATTCAATAAAAATGTTCAACCCTCCTCAAAAATATTTTCGGCAGTAAACTTTCCTAACCCTCTTCAGTTTGATACCAATATTGCAATATTCAATTTATCTTATCAATTAAATTAAATAAAAAATTTCCAAAAAGATGGCAACCCAAAAAAAATTCGGCATAAGTCCTCTCTCTTTTGACGGCCATATTGCAATCCTTACTTTTTGTTATCAATTTACTTAAACTGCAATTTTGAAACAGGTGGCAACCCTCTATATTTTAAGTTAGACCTCTAGTAATACATCGATGAAAACTGCATTCAATTCCATGCATTAGTTTTCGAGAGGTGCGCGACCAAACATACATACAGACAGACATACAGACAAAAATTCTAAAAAAATATCGATTTGGCTTCTGTTGCTCCAATAAATACCCCTCATTAATTTTTCTTTAATATCTGTGATGTACAGACATCGGCCTCTTACAATTTTATTATACGTATAGATAATTAGCAAAAAGCGCGAAAAATTGGTTTTGCTTTGTTGCAACAATTTCTGTTGAAAATACTTGCCACATTTAAGTGTCAAGGTTGTAGAGAACTAACTAATTAGCATTCGACTAGTGGTAACTATTTATTGACTACAGTATATTTTGCTTAGCTGCACATCCTTCTTTGCACGAAAAACGTGTGGACGTAACCGAAAAAGGCACTTAAGCGAATTTTCTTTACTACTTCAATAAGGAAGGTATCTGAATCCCTATGTAACCAAATATTGGCGGAGCACTTACCATGTAGAAATTACTGCAAGCGAAATTTTTACCGAATGTTATCTAATTATCTATATAACTACATAAATTGATAGCCATTTTCGTTGTTCTGCGAGATGAGCAAAATAAATAAAAGCTTGTAAAATTAGGTAATTGTAGGGCCAGTGCAGGTAAACGTAATACTTTCATTGATAATTTATACTAGTCGCACAATTTTTAAGGCAGGTATCGCCACTGTGCAGTTATGTTGAATGCATCTATCGGAGCAGTTTCCTTATAAATGTTAAAAATAATGCTTTTGATGCGCATTTTGGGGTAGGTATCTTAAATGTGCACTTAAGCATAGAGGCAGCAAAGCAAAATATACTGTATTTCCTTTGGCCGTAATTTTGTGTAGATATTTAAATAGAAACTTGTAAAGAAAACAAACTTCCGATAACGTCTGCACGACTTTACAACTAACTTAAAGTTAGTTTTGTTGTTAGCTAGTTTAAAGTTATTTATTTATCGAACTCCCCCAAAAAAGCTAACTAGAAGTTGGCTAACTTTTTTCATCAGGGTAGTGGTGTAAGGGATGCGGCTTCAAATTCATTTCCACAAAATTGAATTTAAAGCCATTCCCTAATGGATTTTTGTTTTCTGAGAATTTCATGTAGAATCCGAATCTGCTGGGAACGATGTCAAAAAGGAGATGTTAAAAAACAGGGGCAGAGAAGGCGTTCCAGTTTTGGTTTAGTCTGGTGGGCGTTCTGCTTGAGAACAAAAGTATTATAACCTTACGTTAAGAATGAGAGGATCATCTGCGTGTTGGGATCAAAAATCGCTTCAGTGAGAACCACCATTGTTAATTCAAAGCCAGAGGAAAGCTGGATAATTTCAACTTCCAGATCGTTTATCATTACAACGAAACGAAAAATTACACTGAAGATGGCACAACGCCGAAACCGGTTTGTCTCCAAACCAAATTTGACAAGGGATGACGGAAATTCGTTCCAAAATACATCGAACAATTTTTATTTCTGTGAAAGACAAGTTTGTGTCTGAAGTCTTTAGTCGACTTTATTTGTATAATTATGTTTCAGTTATTTTCTGATTAATTTTAAAATGCAAACAATTCAAAATAATGGAACGCTATGAGAAAAATTTTGTTCTCTCTTCCTTTCTTCGCTAATAGTTCAGAGAATATTTCTTCTCGTTTCGTTCTCTGTCAGAAAGTTCCTGAGACTCTAGTTCCAAAATAGTTCTTCGAGAGAAACTCCCTAAGATTTTGATCCCGTTTTGTTCTTTCCAAAACGTTGCAGAGACTTCTGTTCTCTTAAAAATACTCCCGAATTTTTCGCAATTTGTCCTCTTTGGGAACGTTCCACATGGGTTTGTTCTTATTTAATTCCCATTCAGAACGTTCTCGACAGTTTTCTAATTTCGGTTTTAGTTTTGAAGAGTCCTTGGGAACAAAACAACAATGAAAAAAAAAATCGTTCCACAAAAATTGACCCGGCCTAATGTGAAATATAAATATGTATGTGTGCAGATTTTTATATATGTAGCGAAAAATAAATTATCTAAAAAATTGTTGTCGGTATTGTAAAAAAAATTCGCTGTGCCTAAACTTTATTGACTGACTGTAAGAGTCGACCTAGAGTATCTGCGTCTTGAAACTGTCACACAAATTGGGGAAAATAATTGTAAAGTATTTTTATATTAAAAAATATGTCAAAGAAAAATCAGATTTGTAAAAAAAAAATATTATTAAGAATAATCAAGGCGAATTTATATAAGGTGGTGTTGCTAGAACAGCTGCTTTAATTCGCCTCGGTACACATATGTCAAAACTCCTTATGAGTGAATGCGAAAGAAAGAGTGTTGGCATTTTCTTTCCCTCTTCCTCCTTGAGCGAAGAATAGCTGGAATTTGACATTTGTGTACCGAAAACGAAAACAAAAGACATGTTAGTTTTTGTTTTTGTACTACCGCTACCACCTTATATGAATTCGCCTTGAGGATAATAACGTACTTCGTCCCAAATTTTATTCACAAATAATTGAACTGAATGAGTTTTTATATTAAATATATCATTACTATTATGCTGTATTTATTGTCTATTTTCAGATTTGTAAAAGTGGAGGGCGCTAGTTGAAGATGGCGCCTCGGATATAGCTGTTATCCAAAGCTAACCCGCGACATCCATGTGCCTCATGTAAGACTC
>NW_016165972.1:0-1000 GCF_001687245.7 Rhagoletis zephyria | reverse complement strand
TTTCAGCATGTCAAACTTAAATTCATGTTGCATTTGATTTGAATTATGGCTGCCCTAAAACTTAAACTCTCTTTTTTAGTAAATCAGGATATTCGATATTTGAATAAAAAATCCAATCGATTCTAAAAGTTAAAAATAAAACAACAACAAGTATTTGAGTATTAATAAAGGGTTGTATTATCTATTTTGCAACTTGATAGATTCAGTAATTTTGATAACATTATCCGAATGACCAAATGCATGGATATTAACCGGACATTCGGATATCGGTATAAAAAAATAAACGAATATCAACTGTATTTCCGGATATTATCCGTATACACGAATATCCGAACTTACATATACCAGGATACCCGAATATACGGATAGATCCTGCCCTATTAAACGCTTACGCTTAGATGTCAACCCGGCATATTTATTTAACACTAGAATCTCCAGTGGGCAAAATTCGACCACTTAATCATTCTCATAGTGGTTGTTTACGCTTGCCTGGTTATCAGCTTATCTGGTTAAACATAATTTTTCTGTAGTGTATTTTATTGTTAGACAACAACAACCTGATAACTACATATTAATAGCGTTAAAAATAATAATTCTTCAACTAAACTAAAGTAATAATAAGTGGATTCACAAAATCGATAGCCGCAAAGTTGGTCCACTGGATCCCGTGTGGCCATTACGTGTTAATATAAAAGTATTGAAAATCGATGGGATTAGGTATTAAAAGGGTTCCAGTGAATTTTAGAGAATGTTTGATTTAAGTATTTTTATTATAGTTAGGTAGGAAATGATAAATACATAAATAGTTTTCTTTTGACCATACTACGCAGATGTCTGATGATTGACTCATCCCTATGTACATACATATGTATCTACATATGTATATATGTATGCAAATGCTTTCTTCTTCATAAATATTTAGGTATGTATTTGTGTATATGCAGTGCATATTATGCATATACATTAGACTGGGTCGGTCCCCATACAAAAAAAAAAAGTT
>NW_016165970.1:0-25722 GCF_001687245.7 Rhagoletis zephyria | reverse complement strand
CATAGCCTGATGTTAGGCCGTGTATTTCGCTGTTGCTGAAGGGTTCTGACGGTGACGTAAAGAGGGAAGTGAGAATATTGTAGTGACAGAAATTGACTTTGAACACTTGAACATATATGTCTTGGCACTTACTCACACTGATCCTATCCTGAGCGCCTTGTCCGCGCAGCTTCTGCCAGTTGTTGAATGTATTTGCGAGCTGCTGGCTGGGATCGTTGCTGTTATGCTTTTTGTGCCCAATTATGTCTGGAAAAGTTATGGGTTTAGAGACGAAGCTGGATGTAGCGCTGTCGCGATTGTGATATGGTGCACCAGGTGATGTCACAGAGGAGCTTGGAATGGAAGATGTTTGGCTTGTTGAGCCCGGCCCTCTGGAAAATTAAAAAAAACATAAATTAGGGGAAGATTAATCAGATATGGAAGTATGCCATACGGAACTATAATCTAAGAACAGACAACAGACAAACTTAGGATTGATTATTTGCGGATCAAATATTGGAATCATTGAAGGGGAGAAAGGCTGCCTTACTTTGCTTAAGATATTCTTATCTTAACAAGACGGACTCGCAATTTGCAGAGCTTGGAGAGGGTGCTCACTCCTTTGAATTACCATTGGACATGAGAGTTTTTCCACCTTCCTCAAACCTCTGTTATGTATTCTATCAGTTCTTTCATAGCAAATATAGTGGTTCCGGGAGTTTTAAAATCTCTTATCGAAGATTAAGGGTCAGGAGAAGACGAGAGTTCCGTACGACCCGAGTAAGTTCGTTTAGCCAAATTTGGCTGCTATTTTTCTAATTATCCACTTACACCCATTTATGTTTAAAATTTTATTTAAATCTTCAGGCCATTCAACAATTTCAATCCCATTTCCCTATAATATGGCCGGGAATTTTCGGTTTCACGTACTTCTTCAACTGATTCTATTACACACATAAATTCGATTTCATGCGCTAGTGCTAAAATGTGATAATGACAAAGTGGATATAGTAATAAATTGATTAAAAGAATGAGCATATTTTGTATATATTTTTATTGCATTATCATTGTGTTTACTCGCATAAAATACACCATTGAAAGGCCATTGAAAGAACGTGAGGAAAACTAAAAGTAATTCGCAGTCGAAAAACTCGCACTCGTTTGGCCGGGTAAGCTGTGTAAGACTGACGTGGCCCACAGCAAACAAAAAAAAGTAGCAAAATATGCGAGCTAAAGCTACCACGACTGCTGTCTCTGGTGTGCCATACATTATCATTGGGCAGGACGGACATGACTTTGCTTTGCTGAGAGTATGTGACTCGAAGTTTTAAAATGTTGCTAGCCACACAGCACGCAAAGCAGTACGTACATATATGAATGTGTGCGAGAGGACATTCAGTGACACTGGTCAGCCAGGAGGTGTCCACAAATGCCACAAATGTTGCCAACCAAGTATACGTTGATTTTTTTCTTTGCTGCTGCAAATATATTAAATATGTGGGTGTTTGCTGGTATGTTTTGTCACGCGTGTTCATAATTTGTCGCATTGTTGCTTTAGCCTTTGGATTTTTTGTTGAGCACAGGGGATTACATATAAGTAAAAGTAACAACAATGAATATGATAAAAAAAGAGTAAAAGTGAAAACGACAAATTGCAGGAATTCAACTCCTTCCTGGAAACTGTAACTGGACGTTCAACATATGGTTGGCTTGAGGAACTTATCTAGTTGCACGAGTATAGATACATGCCACATAACTCCTGCTAGTATTTCTATCTAATAGGCATTAAGGTGTTAGCTTTCACTGCAGCTCGCATTTTTTTGGGGTTGGTGTTATGCCGAAATATTTCAAAAAAATTGTTTTGCGGTATTTGCGCTGGTAGTTTTGCTTGTAAACGCTTTCATGCTTTATTTTGCTGGTCTTTCGTAAATCCTTTATTACCCTTCAGCTTGCGCAAAATACGCTTGAATTTTGGGGCTACTTTTTATACCCTTTTAAAATAGAAATCCACTTAAATCGGTTTTTAATTAAACAATCGGAAGTTTCGCGAAAAAGAAGAACGAATTAAAATTGCAAACAAAAATATATAATGAGGATAATTAAAATGTCCTACCTTAATTTAAGAAGAAAATGGGAATATTCTTTTAAACTGAAAAATTCTCGAAAATTTTTGAATTTGAGAAATTTTTATGAAAAGTAGTGTTTTTTAATTTTTTAAAACCTGTCCTTTTTAAACCGGTTCGCTTGTAGAGGGCATAACATCTTGTTTGTTTGCAGTAGTCAATGTAAAAACTCCCTCGCTGTAAACATTTACATTTTTGAATGTCTGCCAACTTTCACTTTTATCTAACTTGCATAGGATTGTGGTGAAAATCGTAAATTCTGTAGGCCTTCATGTGTTTGTAACCCTTTTTTTTAAGTTTTTTAAGCACTGGAATTTTCGCTGGCTTAAAGCTTTTGAATTTTGAGCAAACCAAAAAGAGAAAGAAAGACATTTAACAACAATATTTGCATGATTATTTAATATGAATATTTCGTAGTCTATAAAATAAAGTGCACTTTTTGGCAGATCAAGATGTAATTCCTGTTATACTTTTTTATTCTCATTTCAATCTATGAAATGCCTAAAATTATGCATCGTAAAATTTGCCATTTTCAAAGTTATCATTTAGGGTGACTATCAGAAACAGAGCTGGGCGATAAGGATTACATGCCTAATCAATTGCATCTAGGATTACGATTACTTTAATCGCAACTTTAAACATTTTTTAATTAGGATTGCGATAATCGTTCATCGAAGGCATCTTAGGTTACGATTACAGTAATCGTAAATTCAACTTTTTTAAAATTACAATTACTGCAATCATAATCTAAGTTCGTTCGATGAATGATTAAAATAATTTTAAAATTACAATTTTTTGGGTAATCTTAAAAGAATTAGTTCTATAAATTTGCGAAAGATAAATGCTAGATAATTCAACGTGCGAGTCATTATCAATGTTACTCTATTTCTTATGATTTATTATCCAGCAATAGACGACTTATGATTTCTACTTTCCACGCTCTTTAGAAATTTTTATGCACATATTTCTTATTTTTTATTGCAAAATAATATCACGAACAAGTGCAACACTTGCACAGAGAGCAAAATATACACTTTGGATATCTCATACCTTCTTTAGTATCATTAAGTGTCAAACTTAAGAAGGTTGCACAAGGGGATTATTGAAAGGAGTGGCAGCAGTGATCGGACTTTTAAAAAATTCTGTGTGGTAGAATCTGGAAAAAAATGTGGTAGATTTCAAAAAAATGTGGTAGATCTCTGGGCATGGATCAAACTTTGTTCAAAAATTAAAAAAAAAAATCTGCAAGGTTTCACCTAAATGGCAAACTTTTTAATTAGACTCTAAAACATATTTAACTTTAGTATAACAAAGTGCAAGATTGAAGTTGCTAAAAATTGCTTTGAGTTTTGGAAATTTTTTTCCTTTACGGTGTAAAGCAGTTCCTTGCATACTAAGATATTTTTCGAAGATATTTTAAGAGATTTCTGCAACCTTGCGGAGTGCTGCCAGCTTTTCCTTCTATCACATCACGAAGTAGCGAACAAATGTGGCACGTTCCAGAAACAGCTAATTTGCTAATATTTTGACAAAAATTGACGGTTTTTTAACATTTTCGCTATTAATTCTTTTTATAAATCATATATTTTGCAATTTAACACAATAAAACCGCGTTTCCAGTCGAAAAATTGATTGCCGAGAAAATTCACTAGTTTACAGTTTATTTTATCCTCCCATTCGGCTTTGTTTACTTTTACTTGTAAATTTACCGACTTGTCGTCGGGATAGCGGAATCTTGTATTATATCATTTTTCCTACCATGTACTGTTTAGTGTTGGAGAATTTTAGCTCTTAGATCTACCACAATGGTAGAAGTCCGAACACTGAGTGGCTGTCGCTTTGGAGAGCAAGCTGAGCGACAGATTTTCAAAGTTCGTTACTTTGTTGCCGGGAGCAAGTGATGCCTAAACAGCCGGCGGTTTTTTCACCGGAGCTAAATTAAGAATTTTATGGTTTTGACGGTACTAATCCTACTTATCATATTTATTTATTAATATTTTTTTTAATAATATTAATGCGAAAGTGAGTTTGTTTGTTTGCTACACTTACGCGCTTTACTACTCAACCGATCATCATGAAATTTCGCACACCGCCGTTATTTAGCCTAATTATCTCGATTAGACAAAAGGGCGTGACACGTCCCATACTCATGGAGAAGGGCCGCGCCCGGTTTAAAAAGTCAAATTCAACTTGAATCAAGGGAATTATTTATTTGAAATCTTTATTAAAATACTAGCAGACCCGGCGACCTTCGTCCCTCCTAAACTAATTTTTTTTACTGAAATATTTTGGTCGAACCATTTTCTCCAACGTTCACGATTTCCAGTGATACATTTATCTGCTAATACAGTGAAACCCTCTCTTAAGTACCTCCCCGCTTATTTACCCAACCCGTCTAAGTATCTAAATTGTTCGTACCACATTTACCATTTTACCTATAATTTTCCCCTTTTAAGTGCTCTTTTAAAATTCCTTAATATATTTACATATTTTGAATTTTAGTGGCAGCGTTACACACCTTCGACAAAAAAATTATAAAAAATCAAAAGTGATTTTTAGCCACTTGGAACTTGCACATTATTACACTAAAATTGAATGGGCTATAAAACTGTACACTCAAAAAAGACTTTCTAGAAAAAACATTTTAAATTTTGATGAATTTTTTCTTTAAGTGTTCTATAAAATTTTAAGCTTCGGTTTATATGGTATTTATTAGGGAATGAACTGTATTTTAATTGTAAAATCTTAAATAATGCCAACGTCTTGCTTTTAAACTACAATACTACTTCATTAAATGTTCATGTTTTATTCAAGGATTTACATATCTATGTAAGTTAACAAAAAGATGTAACTACATCAATAATTATGTTCGCTTAAGTACCTGCATCGAGGTACTTAAGACGGAAGACTGGACTGGAAGACGCCGCTTAAACATCCCCAATATTCTCTAAGAGTATGCGATTGATTTCATATAATTTTAAATATACACAAAAAATGTCATACAAATCGGTGAAGCCGTTTCGGGGGAGTTGACCACATTCGCAGTGGCATTATTTCGGCTTATTTAAATTAAATTATTTTGGTAATTCAGATATCTGGCAACACCGGTTTTTAGATTTTTTCTTTACAAACCTTTTACAGGCAGAGAGAATAATAATAATAATAGATTGGCGCTTACACATACGTTAGTGTTTGGCCGAGCTTCTCCTCCGATTTGTGGCGTGCGCCTTGATGTTGTCACACAAAGCGGAGGGACCTACAGTTTTACGCCGACTCCGAACGGCGATTGTATTTTTATGAGAAGCTGTTTTTCATGGCAGAAATACACTCGGAGGTTTGCCATTGCCTGCCGAGGGACGACCGCTCTTAAGAAAAAACAGACAGAGAGAAACAAAACGAAATAAAAACGAAGCAAATCCCTTGAGCCGTTCTTGATTTATGCGATAACAGACGAACAGCAACTCATTTTTATATGTGAAGATTTTTTCGAGTGGTGGCAACCCTATTAAAATTTTTTCTTTTATTAAATTTGTTTATGTATTCTAAGTAATGTACGTTATTGCGGCTTATGTAAATTTAATTTGTTTTTTGATATTTTAAATATGTGGCAACATCGGTTTTCCAATTTTTTCTTTACCTTCATTTTGCAGNTACGTTATTGCGGCTTATGTAAATTTAATTTGTTTTTTGATATTTTAAATATGTGGCAACATCGGTTTTCCAATTTTTTCTTTACCTTCATTTTGCAGACAGAAAGACACAAAATGAAATAAAAGCGAAGCAAATCCCTTGAGCCGTTGTTGAGTGGTGCGATAACACATGAAAGCAATCCATTTTTATATATAAATTTTTTTCGAATGGTGGCAACCCTATCCAATTTTTTTCCGAATTAATTTTTTTATGCGTTCTCAGTGAAATAGCATTATTGCGGCTTATTGGTAATTAATTTTTTTTCTGATATTGATTTTTCCAATTTTCTCTTTACAAACCTTCTACAGACAGAAAGACACAAAGTGAAATAAAAACGAAGCAAATCCGTTGAGCCGTTCTTAAGTGATGCGATAACACACGAACAGCAATTCAGTTTTATATATAAAGATTGGCGTCAGACGAAAGGAGCTTAAAAAGGTTGAATATATTTAGAAAAGCGTTGGCGCCTGTTTGAAAAGTTGACTTTAAATTAATTATTTCCAGAGTGTCGAAAACTTTTTGGTTTGAGGTGTTTGAAGAGGGCTGCCTGTTTAAAAATTAAATGCCATTAAAATTATTTAATAAGTTAAGTAAAGTTTAAGAAGGTTCATTAAAATATGGGTACCAATTTTATGGTTTCGAAAAGGCTTAATTTCAAAACAACATTTAGTGGGGTTACCACGNATTTTATGGGTTCGAAAAGGCTTAATTTCAAAACAACATTTAGTGGGGTTGCCACCTATTTAAAAACTCAAATTGGACTTGAATTCAGGCTATAGGGCAATTGAAAATGAATCACAAGAAGGAGGTTTAAGAAGGTTGTAGTTTGAAAAAAAATTGGAAGAGGGTTAAAGAAAATTAGATTGTTTTTGGCTGAGTTTGAGTAAGTTGAGATTTATTGAAATAAATTACACCTAATGTTACGCGCAGAAATTTCACACACCCAGCGTATCACATCTCTTTTTGTTCTTTTTTTTATAAAAAACTTGCGATTCATCTGACCGAAAGGATAGTGGACAAACCAACCGGCCACATATTATAAGTGAGCAACTTTTCAGATACTTGAACGAAGCTGACTCTAGTCGGGAGTGGTTTATAAAGCATTTTTCTGATGTTTCTTTTGAAAAAATATTATTGTTAATGGCTAATATTGAATACAATTATTGAATGTATTTTTTTAGTATATAGTTATAGTAAAATTTCACTAAGGAACTATATGCTGTGGTATGCTATAAATTGTTTTTTGCTCACTAAAATCCACTCTATAAAATAATTGGCAGTGATTTGTATTGATATTTAATAAAAGTAATCCTTAGGATCGATTACAGTAATCCATATAGCAAAAAAAGCAACAGGATTAGAATTAAAGTAATAATTCATCGAACGAACTTGGATTACGATTAAAGTAATCGTAATTTTATCTTTTTAAAAATCACGATACTGTAATCGTAATCTAAGTGCATTCGACGAAGGATTACTTTAATCGATTTCGAGCTATACATATGTTAGAATATAATAGTTGCTACCGGAAGTGTTCAATTTTCGTTAACAATCTTTTTAAACTGGTTGCTCGCTTGTTGCGATGCCCCGAAAGTAAGGGTAGGTTAGTATGGCTGACAAATTTCTAACCGGACAGAAAGGCGAGAGACACTCTTGATCACGACTAGCTACTTCAACAGTCGCAGTATTTTCGGTAACGTTAGTCAGAGATGAGAAAAAAATATGATAAACATTTTTTANAATTTTCGTTAACAATCTTTTTAAACTGGTTGCTCGCTTGTTGCGATGCCCCGAAAGTAAGGGTAGGTTAGTATGGCTGACAAATTTCTAACCGGACAGAAAGGCGAGAGACACTCTTGATTACGACTAGCTACTTCAACAGTCGCAGTATTTTCGGTAACGTCATGATAGATACTCATGTCAGTCAAGTTAGTCAGAGATGAGAAAAAAATATGGTAAACATTTTTTCATTAAGCTACATATATTTGACGCAATTCCAGATAATCCGGTTTGTCGTGCCGGGCCTCACTGATTCTTCCTTCGTGTGGGTTTGCATAGTTACATATCGATACCTGATTGGAAGATATCTATCTCGGCAGTCAGGTCGAAAACGCCTTATCTCAGAAAACTTTTCAAGAACACCCTACTTCAGAATTTGATTGAAGAATGCCCGCTCTAAGAATTTAGATAAAGAACTCCCTATCTCAGCACATTTTCGATGTATTTTCAGCTTAGATAGGGCGCTTTTGAACTGAATTCTGAGATAGGGTATTTTTAAATAAAATTCTGAAATAGGGCGTTCATCAATGAAATTCTGAAGTAGGGCGTTCTTGAAAAGTTTTCTGAGGTACATAGTTCGATTTTGAACTGGCTGCCGAGTTAGGTGACGATATGTACGTAGATGACGTTGGGACGTTAATTTAATGGGGCGCATGACAAATATTCCGTTCAATCTGATATTTTTTTTTATGAATTTATATAGAAACGATTTTACTATCGAGCATTTCTTCCAAGTCTTGAGTCCACTTTGTTATACGTATGTAGGTGTATGTTAACAGAACTCGAAAATTTCTCACTTATTAAAATTTTCACACACACATAATTAGAATCATTCTCCCAATCCCCAAACCCACCTATAAAATTCAGGTGGTGGATCATAACTTTTCGCTGCTGCTGTTGCTGAGCCCGAAGGCGATAAATCTGTTGCTTTTATATTCCTTTTAACGTGACTCTCTCCCTGTGTCGAAGCACCTGAACCAGACGATGAAGAGTACTTAGAATCTGTTGGCGTAAAAGATGTAACACTAGCGCGATCTGCGGCACGGGCTGGAAGCGCGATAAACAGTAACAAAATTATTGCTATAGTCTTAGGTGCTGTAACGCAATTTAGAAAACGAAACATTTTTAGAACAAAAGTAACGCGCGCGGAATCATATGCGGCAATGAGTATTTTTGGAAAATTTTGTATTTTACAGGTAATTTCGAATTAGGTAACTTTTCGAATAACTTCTACCGCGACACACTACAACACGTTACTAAAGACTTCGCTGTGGCGCGTTGTGTCTTTTATAAGAAAGGCAATGACTTTGCTGGCGCTTTTGTCTTAGATTAAATAGTATTGTTGTTTGTGCTCATTGTTTGTTATAGTTGTAGAAGTTGACAGTGCTGTTGTTTAGGACATAGACAATTTAAGCTTCAAATTGTTGCATGGCAAAATATGAGTATAACCAGTAAAAGAAGATGGCTTCAAAGTGCTTCAAACAGTGTACAGTGTTTCAGTGTTGAAAAAATGCGATACAAACTTTGGAAGTAAAGTTCAACAAAAAGATTCACTTCCATGAGTCGATTGCCCTGACTGAGTGTGTTAAGTATTTGAGAATAATAGTCTGAAGATTATTTCTTAAAGTCTGGACAGTACAATAACAAAACATTTCCAAATTCAATTTTTCATTGCGGCTTAATTTTACTTTTCACAGTGAATCAAAACTGCGCGGTCTAATTTCTCCTGTCAACGCGAATTATTCCCGCGCGGTTTAGTTGAATTTTTTCATTGCGGTCTTAATTCACGCAACCATAATTCACGTGGCCCGATTTTTATTCGCGCGATATCGCTTTGGCAGAGAAGTGCCTGCATTCGGAATGTCGAGTGAATTAAGGTCATTTTTTAATTTAGCGTATTTATTAGGTATTCTCCGCATGATGACAGTTGAATAGGTACATCAATCGGTATCCTGCTACCGCTCCTTTATGGCTGCGTTGGAAAGTGAACTTTGGCTAAGCGCTACCTTCGTGCTAGTCTGTCTGATAGGCGAATCAGCAATTGGTATTTAAAGGTTACTATAGCTTGGCGAAGAATGTCTACAATAAAACCTTTCCTTTGCCAAAGCAATCTCTTGTGAAGTTTTTGAGAGCGCACTTGGCCGCCTGATATATACTGGCTCGAGCTCGAGAATTACCTCCAGTGTTGTCTTCGGACATGTGTGTTTGTAACAACATGAGTCATTTACAGAAGTTTGGAGTCCAGGATTAGACCTAAATATTACCCCTCGGTGTCAGTATTGATTACGACCTTATTTAAAGTTATATTCTTCCTATCTGTAAGAGTTCTACTTCTGGTAAAGGCGGAGATGGCTGTCTTAGATGGGCCTAAGATGCACGCTGTGGCACCAGCCGATAATTTGGTTTAGAACTCCTCAGTTAGTAGAAATCCGTTTTTTAAACATCAGTCTCACGTCATTCGATGACATTTCAGTCCAGGGTTTAAGATCTCGTTAACCAAATTCTCCTTTATTTTCCAGTGGTAGTGAAACTCTTTTGGCGATTTGGATGGTATATTTTCATCTCTTTGAATGGACTGGTATGAAGTAATGAAGACTTGACGTTGACTTAAACCTTTTATTATAGTCTAAACTTAGTAACCGACTTTCAAAACTTTCGATGAAAGAATATCGCTCTGTAGTCAACACTATTAGAGTCTTTGATACGCCTTAAGTATCTGAATCCTTTCTTTAAAGCAATTTATGTATAACTCGTTATACTTTTTAGCCAGGGTTTTTCATTCGGATCGGCATAAAAAGAAGGAGCCAACTGGTATTCAGAGCTAGCGGTCTAAGGTTCAAGCAACGTTTCTACTGAAAGGCAAAGGATCGTGGACTATGTCTAGAGGGGAAGTGAAAGCTTTGTAGACACTTCATATAAACTGCTGCGCGTAGGTGATATGCGCGGTCCAACCGTCCAAAGATCATGGACGCTCAAAACATTCATTATAAGGGTCAACCTAACCTGTTGTTCTAGAACCGAATTTTACAAAACCTCCTGTTTGCAACACCCCCTTCTCGGAAGCTGTCACTTGATTTTGTACCCTGCAACTAGAATTATAACGGGTGATTTTTTTGAGGTTAGGATTTTCATGCATTAGTATTTGACAGATCACGTGGGATTTCAGACATGGTGTCAAAGAGAAAGATGCTCAGTATGCTTTGACATTTCATCATGAATAGACTTACTAACGAGCAACGCTTGCAAATCATTGAATTTTATTACCAAAATCAGTGTTCGGTTCGAAATGTGTTTCGCAAACCCAATTGCTGCGAACGGCGACGAATCGACATTTCACGGTCTTCAGCAACACTCTCAGAAACAGACGCAATATTCTCTTCTGTACGCACTGTACGCATTCGTGTGGTTGGTTTAATGTCCAATAAAGTAAACTGAGTGCGAAACTTGGTCACAATCGCATTAATTGTTTGCTCACTTGGTCGATTATGTAGACCATAAATCGGACGTAAAGCGAACCGAACACTGATTTTGGTAATAAAATTCAATGATTTGCAAGCGTTGCTCGTTAGTAAGTCTATTCATGATGAAATGTCAAAGCATACTGAGCATCTTTCTCTTTGACACCATGTCTGAAATCCCACGTGATCTGTCAAATACTAATGCATGAAAATCCTAACCTCAAAAAAATCACCCGTTAGTTTGAAGATTTTTTCTATCTAAATTGAAAACATCTTAAAATTTGAATACCAAATTTGTAATCTTCGATAAACTCAGTTTCCATTGCCTTTTTTCCACTGTTATCGAAACACTGTGCAACAAGGCTGTGGGAGTTTGCTTGCCACTTCTCTCTTCTCTTTACAATTGCTTGATTACGTGGTAAGCCATATTTTAGTACGAGCACCTACGCATTTGCTGCCTCCCGTCGGCGTTATCGTCGTCACCAGCAATTAGTGACGCTAACTCAATTGGCTAACCACCAACAGTATGTAAATAGTATGTGTAGTAGTAGTTACAACAGTAGCAAAATTGGTACCAACAATAATTCAAATGCGTTAGTACATTTTTATAATTCAATCATTTCACTTTTCAATTGGGGGTCTATGTAACTTTTAAGCACTTTAGGTTGGGAAAATTGCAAAGGCGCTTAACAAATATTTTCATTTGATTGCGTATGAAATACTTGAAGCGCTTAGATTTATATGTTTGTTGTTATACATACATATAGCATTTACAATTTGTGTTTGCAACAGTGTGCTGATGTTGCCACCAAGCGAATCAACGAAGCATAAAATGTCACTTAATTCACATCGCAAGCAACATTTTATTTCAGTTACTATTTTTTGAATGATGCTACCAGCTGGATGCAAACTTCAATTTGGTTTTATTTATTTCCCCAGTAAACAAAAAATGTAGATTTTGGTTGACACCGAATTTCAAAGCACAGCGTTATAAGAGCTGGTAAAAGGTCTAAAATAGGTCAGTAGTACGCCAAAGCTATGATTTAGTGGGGAGTATTTTCTAAATCTGCCCCATGTTTTGCGAAAATAGTGTAAAGGTACAATGGTATTCCAACCAGATATTCTCGGAGTAATGCTGAAGATTTTGACCGATACTCCATTTGATAGTCTAACAGCAAATCTTTGCGTTAGCACATCAACTCAAGACGATTCAAGAGAGATGTCCACAGAAGAATCTTAAGATTTTACCAAAAAAAAAGCTGGACCACAATCCTCGCGAAGACATTTCGCGAACAAAATTCGTGGATCTCTGCGGTAAATTACACTGCGATATATGCTCTGTTAAATCATCATGTGATTCTCGTTGGCTGCTGTTAACCTACAAAGAGTGTTCTGCTGAAATAGGATGTCATCCCAGTAGTCCCAGTAGTCGAAGGATGTGCGTCGTCCGTAAAGAAGCAGCCTCAATGCTCCTACTTAGATTCGAACAGCGCGGCACGGCGCAGACAACACATTGTTGGCTGGCTGTATGCGTAGGCGCTATCCAGTGGCATAACTCCGACTTCCGCGAGATAGGTATACTGAATGGCACATAATCGTGGACCATGCCTAAAATTGAAGTGAAAGATTTGTAGGCACTTCTTATAGACTGCTACGCATAGGTGATATGTGCCTCTTTATAATGGCTTAGTCATAGTCAGTGTGATATCCGCGGGCGTCCAAAAAGCATGGGCGCTCAGAACCTATGTTCAAAAGAACCAAATATAATTAAATTGGTTCCATATATTTGTCAGAGTAGATTCACAACATAGCTTCTCGCTTTGGGATCAAAACTGGTCCCGCATGTTAGAACTCTCTCTCGGCGTTCGCTGAATACTTCCACATCACACGGCTTAGGCCCCAGGCCACCACCACATTTCGGACTTTAAGTCGACTCAGCGAATGTTCGGTGAAAATTTCGGTGGTCCATCTTAGGCGATCAAAGGAGCTTATCAAGCTGGGAAAGTGCCAACACTCGGTGCTCAGAGTGGTCTGTCACCACACTGTCCAATAGGACCTCACTCGGTATGACTTAGCATTGACTGCGATGCCTACGGAGCTGGTATCTAAATTAATCTATTGATACGTACATACATGTTTCTGTAGGCTAGATAACAACTTGTGCTTATGGCTTTTCTATGAGCATAAGACATAAGCACATATAATTTTAATAAATAGTACAGACCCTCAAATATTTTAGTAAAACTTTTGCAACGCTTACTAAATACTTAACTAGCTCAGTGTCTGGGCATTCTTAAATTCTGAGGTTTTGCCTAGGCCCCAGACAACACGAAACACTGCGTCTCTAGTTGACACCCCAATTTCCGCAAATCATGAATGGTAGGGATGCACAGGTGGGGGCCAGGCACAAGTGAACTTTTGCATGAATGGAATGGTCAATTAAGAGTTCTTCTATCAGCTGATCTCCATCTGATGTATTACTCTTCATTTGTGGTGTTTTTTAGGCAGAGACGAAGGAAGCTATGAAAGTCGATTATTGCTCTTATGTGAGACATCGATAAGGGATACCCAAGCGACCATGAGCTTCTTTCGTTCAGTGATGGTGCACTTAAAGGTGGGTGGGCAATGTATGGTCTACATTTCAGGTTGGGTTCAAGGAATATTGAAAAGAGAAAACTTAATTTTGTTCGAGCATTCAGTCTCTGGTTTGTATTTTGTTTACATTCTACTCTAAGATGTAAAATGCAATAAAATACTCGGAACTTGTGGTTCTTGCTTTGGCTCTGGCTACTACCTGGAATCCAATCTAATTTAGCAAAGCCGCAAAATCGCATTTGGTATGGGTATGCCATGAAAAGCGGTGGGAATTATTTTATCATATGACCCTTACTCTGCTGTAGTTGTTTGGAGGAAGTTGGCGATGAATTCCCTCAACACTTCAATAGTCTTGACTCGCGCTTCTTGATTAACCCCGAAGAAATCCAAGGTTTAATGTAGGGTTAAATGTTAGTAATGTAATAATGGGCAGCTTCTTTAATGTCTATGTAGATGCGTTTCTAAACTTGTTGTAACCACCTGCAAACTAGTAAAGTGTTTGCTCATGAACTCGATGGCTTGGTGGGTTGTCATGACTACACAATTAAGTTTACTTTAGTGAGTAAGCAAGTTTTTATTGGTATGTGGATGTACATATATTTATGTGTTATTTATTTACTTTTATGTTCAAGACGATCTAACCCTGTAGTCAAATTATGTGTGGCAATATTTTTACCATGCTGCTAATTAAGATAAGTGATTACAATATTATAAAAACATAAATTAAATGTTATAGCAAAATTCAAACGCCATGAGAATTCAAACGATTATTTGACATAATTAAATATAGCCTCAACTTCTCAAAAAAACATTGTCTCCTGCAATTTAAAAGTGCGTTTTGGAAGTTTATATTTGTACCTCGGTAAGCAAACCCGCGATTGAATTACCATACAGGGGTTAAACGCGAGATTATAATTTTAGTTGAAAAACTCCAAGTTTAAGTAAATTTTTGGTAATTTGTTGTATGCATACCAACAAACGTTAAATTAACCAGCGCAGCATGTTTGCTATGTTGTCTAAATTTAAAGGCGCCATATTAAGTGCGTTAAGTTGTGGAAAATTGAAAATATGCGAGGGTACATATTTATTATGAGTGGGTTTAAAATGATTTTTAGCGGTCATATAAAAGGCCTTCTGCGGATCTTTTTAAAATTAATTTAGCTATTATTTTAAATTTTCAATCTCGTAAGTCTCTCACATTTCTACGATAGACATACTTTACTTCCTCATCAGCAATATTTATTATTACTCTTGCACGCTAAATAAATTCTAAGTCAATTTTGAAGTGCTACCTTCTAAACCAGGGATGGGCAGCGCTGGCAGAGCTCCTTAAGCAAGTGCAAGAGTCTAAACTCATCTTGCGCTTAAGGTAGATATATCAAACGACTATAGATAGTACTTCAACTTATAAATCATTGGGTTTCCTTGCCCAAAAAACCCACGTAAATACGAATAGTGGGCATATTTTCCATAATAACAATCTTTATTGCTTAGCGAGGAGATTAACCGCGACAAAAACTCGAACTTCGCCATGGTTGATGTCAACTCCTTCATTTATTCGACGATATCTTAAATGATAAAGGAGATATTTGATTTATATGTATACTTAGAGTACCGAACCACAAATTATTGCTAAGGGAAAGAAAATCGCCCTTTCAATGATGTAGATTAAATTTCTTAAAAAGAATCCCAGTTTTGAAAAGGTGCATTTCAGACAATACACAAGGAAGCATACATTTGAAAGCGGATAGAATAAGTACAGGCATACTGGGCCCTATTAAGCCCTCTTTAAGTGGCTACTGACATTTCCATATTTCGAAAATGCACAAGATTAAGGATTCCATCAACAGTCTCAGTGAGTTCTCCTACTGCTGTCTGATCATTTCATGGTTTACTGCCTGAAATTTTTGCTGTTGCTATAGAACGGTGGTGGGCACCGGCCTTCCCTCGGCTTTGTATTCATTTAGTATAGGAAGCTGTAGGTCCCGCCGCTTTGTGTGACAACATCAAGGCGCACGCCACAAGTCGGAGGAGAAGCTCGGCCAAACACTAACATATGTGTAATGCTTGAAACACAATACCCGGCGAACGGTAAATTTCGCCCATCAGAGCGATGCCGACGACCAACTTTCGCCCAGCAAATTCGCTTACTGAAACACAAATAGAGCGGTATCGAGCGGTTCGAATGCTGTCAGCTGATAAGGTGACCATGTTTGAAAAAGGAAGCTTTTACAACGAAGAGGGAAAATACCAGCAAGAAGAAGTTTAAAATATAGAAATAGTCTTTAAATATAACTACTAGTAAACTTACGTTTTACTACATTAATCTCTGATAGAAAAATATAAGGTATATTATTTTACTTTTAAACAAAAATTACGATAACTTTTAAAGTATGGTCATCATGGCCTTTTTTGTCGTTGCCGTTGACCGCGGCGATAGAAATAAATCTATCATCGCGAACAGTCGTCGAGCAAACTTCGTCGTTTGCTTTGGTTGTGCGCGTTCTCATATAAATCAGTGTGTTTTAATTATCTCGGCGAACATTCGCGAGGAAAAATTTGCCGTTCGCCGGTGTTGTGCTTCAGCTTTAAGCGCCAATCTATATAAGTATAGGAAGCATGAAAGAGCTTTGCCCGCGAGCAAGCTGATGCCCACCACCGCTCTAGAAACCAGAACTTCAATTAACGCTGAGAGTTTTAGCTTACTTTTGGGCATAGGTAAATGAACTTACTTTTTATTCTCGGGCCCTCTTGCTCATCTGCAGCATGGGAACTTATAAATAGCCCAATTTTTCCGAAGTGCTAGCCTGCTACGGCTGGAATGAAAGCAACCCCTACTCCTTTTCCGTAGGTATTAGAGATTAGCCGCTTCGAATTCCAACTGCAATGTGTACATCCATATCGGAGTTTAATTTCAACATCGCTTGTCCGTCCCACACTTCTTGAGCGAGCGCAGCATTACTGCCATTACATTACTCGTACATTTATTTGGTCCCTGCGGATTAGTTCTGCCGCCTTCTGTATGACTAAAACTTCTGTAGTAACCTTGCCCATTTTCGATCCATATATATAAACATGCGAGAAGTTAGCGATCCTATGCCCTCACACCAGCCTTCGACCTATCCATCCAGAAGATCTTGACGCTATAATAATGTGATCATGGAACCAGCTCACAAATAAATCCGTCTCTGAATACAGTATCTATTTCTCTCGGTATGACAATTGAAGTGAAGATCGAGTGTGAGGGAGAAAGAGCAGCGCAGCATCTGTTTTCATGCATAGAGCGCCACTAAGACTCTCTTCGCCTTCTGTCTTACCCTTCCATTAAGCTATAACGACAATTTACCGTCGGGTATTATTCTGGGCAACTTGGTACTATGCTTCACTTGAATGTAGGTATAGACCAGTTCGGATTTGTATCCTATATTTCCCAGTAAATATTACTATGTCAGTCTCTCCTGTATTGATGCTAAGCCCTTCTTTGGTTGCCCATCATCTTTCTCGTAGTGCTTGGCTCATGAGTATGCTAAACGTGCACAGATACTTCCCGCACTTACAATGGCGGGACTGTTGCGCACCCTGTTGACCGGCTTAGTGGTCTCATGAATACCCCATTGCGCTGAGAGGGACATCTCTGCACTTTGAGGGCACATACATTTGCGAAAAAAGTAAAAAACTTAAATTTTTAAACGAAAAAATGTTTCCCCGACAACTTTAAAAACTTGATTAGTATTCAAGGGGTAAAGCTTTGGTTGTGAGTCTACAATTAATTTCCACTGCCAACACTGTTTGATGCGACTTTTTCACAGTTAAACGAACCAAAAAAGAAAAATTAAGAACTCCATTGGGGTGCGGGCACCGCAAATAAGCCACTTATTTTTTTCTTCAACAACTTGCAATTTTCTTCTGTAACAATCAAAGTGTCTGTATGGCCTTTTTTGTGCCATTCACGCTACTGACTACACGAATAATGCAACACTACTGCCTCCATGCCAGCCAGCACTCATCACAAACGCAGCGCCTGCCGCCGCTATTGTCTGGCATTGATGCAACTTAAGTAAGCATAGTTTGCCAAGCGCGCGCGGCTGATTATTTTCCGCAAAGTAGCCCCCTCATGTGCGCGCTTTTGTCTCTTCCACTACCCCAGCCGTCAGCCAGTTACCCTTTTGCATACCGCAAACAATTGTGGCTTGCAAATCCTTTTTTCCTCGATTGTGTGGCGGATGCATACGGGAGGATGTTGCTGGGCGCCTGGAATGCTACTAAACATTCTGAATACACATGCACACCCCTGGTGGATTGAAATGTGCACTTGTGCGTTTTTGGCGCAATTACGATTTTTTTTTCCTTTCTCTGCCCTGCTAAGCTTTCACTGGCTGCCTTTTGTTGTAGGTTTTTGGTAAATTGCAGCGATTTGTTAACCTGACATTGGCATTGAATGCTGCGGCTGGCTGCCAGCTTCCTCTAGCGCCGCTCCTCCGGCGCAAATTTGGAGTTGAAGTTTTGGTTAGAGTTGCCTTTTGGCTTTTATTGTTACTTCGCTTGCAGCGCGTTCATGCTCCTGTGCGCTTTTACTTTTCTAATGCGGCATTCTCATTGCTGCATTGTTGGCTTTGTGGTGGATTTTTCCGCTGGCTCTTCTGTGCTCTTTCGCATCTAGTGGGGCGGAATGCATATAAATGCGTTTAATTTGCTGACATTAAACTGACAGCAGTGAAAGGATGAAATATTTAAGGATTCTATTTAGGTATGCTTGTGGAAACAATCAGTGCGTTAAAGGTATGGCGATGAGATGCAAAGTAGATTGTTGATATGGGGAATTAGCGACAATGACAAATGTATGGAAAAATATTGAAATACTTCGGCTGAATGGCGTCTGATCATCATTAACTTTATTTCACTGAGATAGGGTGAAAAATCAAAACTTCCACTCGATTTCATTGCATTTTTCAAATTTAAATTCTAATAGAACTTAGTTCTTTTTTAAGCGAGGTGCAATATCACTCATTAATTAAAAAATAAACGTTGGCTAACGTCAGTGAATACAATCTTTCCCTGCCATTTATGGTTTGCAGTTGTCGCTTTAATTGTCGCAAAACAATTGCAAAATTTTCCGGTGAAATTTTTCACCAAATATTCATGATAAGGCAGGTTGACTTGGCTTCCGTTGCTCTAATAAAAAAATTTGTTGATTTTCACAAAAGAAACCATCTCGTCAAAAAGAAAAATATTTTAAAAATAGTTCCTGAAAAATGTCAATTTTTTCAACCAAGGATTACGGCGGTATAATTTTAAGTCCTTAATTTACTGGCCTTCCTATGCAAATCAACTTCAAAAAGTTCAACTGTTAATAGCGAAGTTAGGTTTAGAAAAAATCTTGACCATCTTATATATAGAAATGTAAGCCCGTTTCTTTAGCTTTAAAACTACGTTAAGATGAAGTCTCTACGATGAGCAGAACCCGAGTTATAACGATTTGAAGAAGTACATGATTATATCAGAAGAAAAAAAGGGAAAATAAACATTCCTCGAACACGTGTTAGCTTATTTCATGTATGGATCTCATAAAAAAAAATTTAAGCCAAGCGAAAGTGTGACACCAAATTTGATGTCCGATATGAAAAAGAATGTCTCTTATAAATAAACACTTTTAGATAGGGCTTTTAGGTAAGACCTTTCTCTGAGATATTTTCGAATTCCCCAAATCATTTCTACTAGTTTTTTTCATAGTATTTTCACCGCTTGTTGCCTTATTTATGGTTATAATAACAAACCGACCTATTCCCTTCAAAAAATTCGCAAATTTTCATCAAATGCCGGCACAATACGGCAGCATTCATGCCACATTACTTACTTTTTGATTGCAAAGCTCCACTAATTTCATATGCATTATCACACGTCCGCCCCACATTACTTCACTATTAGCATTGCAGCAACCATAGCACACCAATGAAGCCCATAAAAATATAGTTTAGTACAATTCGTACATTATTTCCGGTTTCCTGTTGTCATCACTACACATCTGCACACACCCACCTACGCTCNCCCGGGCGGAGTTATGGATGAAAGGAGGTGAATCTTGTTTGGCCACTACAGCGCGGTGGATGGTTGTACATAGAAATATGTAGAAATCGCTAAACATTTGCTCAAGTGCGACTGTTTCCTGCTGACCGAATGTCTCTCTAATGTTTTGGCTGCCGCCAACGCAGCAGCGTCACTCGCTCCATGCAGAGCAATGTTTGTATTTGACCGCAGGACTCGTTAAAATTCTTTACGTTGCTAGTTGTTTGGAAGTTTTTTCTTTACTTTCCCTTACCCTTCTAATCACCCGCCGCCCCTGTTGGCTCACACTACTGCCAAGCTCGTACATATTTTTACAACAAATATTGTTGTCACTATAAGTTGTTATATTTTGTTTGGTTTGTCGCTGATGTCATGTTTTGACTTCAAATGGCAAATGTTTTCGATTCTCGTCGCCCTTCATTGCCTGTCGCTTGACTTTCAGCGCACTCGACGCTTTCATCTCGTAGTTCAAATCGCTTTGGAAAGAGATTTATGCGACAAGTTCAAACAAAAGTTAATTAAACAAACTGCTGCTGTGCAACGCACTGGTGGTTGTGATATGGGGGGGTAGGAGGCACAGGACGCTGGAGAAAGGTTAAACTTTGCTGGGGCAAAGATGTCGCCGCATAAGCACAGTTTTGTTTTACTCTTTGGCATCCTTTTTTCATTGGAGTGGGAAATCTTATAATGAAATGTCCTGTTTGTACGACCAAGTAAAATAAACAAATGTATCTGCAGTTCACACACCTCTACATACATACATCCATAAGATACTCGTATAAATCAGTTTGATATTTAATTTTAATGGTCGCAAGTGTCCATGCACATACATACTTATATGCATATGTACATCCATGTACTCGTTAGTTTGAATCACTTCAAGGAACATAACTTACTAGTTTTTTCGCTAAGTTTAGCTACGTTATCCCCATTCCAAAGGGAAATTCAACCAAACAAATGAAACTTAACTTGTGAAAACTATGAAACTTTGCTACGATTTCAAGATTCCTCCATGCTTACATATGAGACAGTGCCCGGTTAGAGCCCCCACAATCTTAGATATATCCTCTAAGAGAGTATACCTTTCGTGACCGCTTCCGATCCCAATTAGGCCACGTCAAGTTTGCAAGTGACAAGAGACATATCAATGCGTTTTTTTAATAGGAACAATCTGCTTAGTCGTGCCTTGTCTTGCAAGTTCATCTGCAATGCAGTTTCCCTCTATGTCCCTATGACCAGCGACCCAAGTGAGGTGCAGTCTGTTCTGCTTGGTATTCTCCTGTAGAGATATGCGGCAGTCCAACGAAATCTTTGAGTAAAACTTGAAAGAGCTCAGAGCTAAAAATTAAAAAGTCTCTTCTCATCATTTCGGTTCCAAGGTTCTCAGCAGTCTCCACTATAGCTAAAACATCAGCTTGGAATATGCTGCAGTAGTCTAGTACCCTAAAAGATATTTTCAGAGTATGGTGTCGTGAGCAAAGGCCCCGCCTACCTTAGCGTCGAGTTTAGAGCCATCTGTATAGATAGCAATACTGTCATGTAGAGTCTTAATATCTTCTTCCAACTCGTCTTTGCTTGGGATTCAGGTTGCAATTGGTATGTCTCTCTTAAACGAAGAGCAGCGAGTGCTGCCATCTACTGTCCTGCCAAATCTAGTGGCATAAAATCTAAAATTTCGTTCAGAGCATCATTTGGCGTGATTCTGAGCGCTTCGCTTATGCGGATCATACTGGACTTTTGCAACTTGAGGAGTAGCCTGAGGTTGACCTCTTTGTCCAATGCAGGCCACCAGACGATCATTCCATACAGGAGTATTGGCATAACGATTGACATAACTATCCATTGGAAAATCGGGGGACTGAGACCTCATCTCTTGTCTATGGCACTTTTACGAGTATAGAGGGCTACATAAGCCTTCTCATACCGCTCCTTCAGTTAAGCTTATTATCTAGAATCACGCTTTTATAGCAACACTTAACTGGACGCCTTTTATCTTTGGTGGAGTAACCGAAGGCATTTAGTACTTTCTCGTGAAGAGGATCAGCTCTACTTTGCTTGAACTGACGCTTAGGCCACAGCGGGGGAACCACCTAGATACATCCCGAAGCGTTCTCTGTATCAGCTCACATAGCGGAAACTTTCCCCTGAAGGCGATTGTAATGTTATCGGTGTATACAACGACTTTCCCACCCCCAATTCGTTTTACACAAAAGCGTTTTGACGGTCAGGTTCCACAGAAGTGGAGAGAGAACACCTGCCTGGAGTGGGTCCCTCGTCACAAGCCTCGATATTTCGCACGTTCGCAGCCTCGCCTTCACTGCCCTGTAGCAGAGTAACTGGCTGATAAACTCCGCCAGTGCGTTATCCACCCCTAGAGCCCTCGGAGTGCCAGTAATAGCCTCCGGAAGTACGTTGTAGAACGCGACTTCAATATCCAAGAAAGCTACGGGACAAAGGTCCTTAAAGCTGAGGGACTTCTCGATATAAGTGGCCAAGCTATCAAAGCTTGTAAAATACGAGCTAACTTTTGCAAATCCATCGAGTTTTTTTTACTGCTGGATGGATATCGATGCTGCTGTTTGCTGACTTTCGATCAACGTGAAAACATACCAAAAGTGAAGTGTTTCGGAGCAATTTGGAAGGAAAAATGAAGTGATGATCGTAGTGACGATTTTCAAGCAAAATTAGTGGTTGAGGTTTTTCAATTTAGTTTATTTATCAGCTGATTGGTTAATCCATTATTTTGTATCACAATAAAAGTACCTAATCTTTAACCTTAATTAATATTTATGGTGTACCTGTGCAAACTTAGTGCTGGTATAGCTTTAAAATCACAATGTCTCGAACGTTGTGATAATGCAATCAAAAATTACAGTTCACTGATTATATAAACACAAAAATATAATTAATCGATTTTCAATTCACAGCAACTACGCATCCCTTAAAGTTTTCCTTTATTAAGACGCAGGCTTTTTCCTGTAAAATAAAAAATGTATGAAAACTCAAATATAATTGTTATTTTGTCAAATATTTACTACATAATTTTGAACATAAATCTAGTCGTTTGTGGAAAGTGAAGTAGAGCGAAGTAACGGAGTGACGGCTTCCAAAGTGAAGTGAAAAACTTCAATTGACCTGACGGCGGCAGCACTGATGGGTATACTTTCAGAAAATGATAACAAAGTCGAGCTGGTTTCAGCTGTCGCATAGTGTAATAAGAAATCAAAAAAAGTGTCTTATTTTTATAATTTGAATTTCTTACTCGATCCTTGCATATACAGAATACATTTTACCGATATTTAAAACCCGCTCTCCCCGCGCCACTACCATTCAAGGCATTACTGCACAGGGCTTGTTGACACTAGGATTTTACCATTTCAATCATCTTTTTGAATTCATGAGATACATATGTATGAGCGAATATTTTATGCCAGTTCTCCATTCATTTTTGCCTATGGTCTTTAACGTTACTACCATACCATTTTTCTTGTGAATAATGCCGGATTTGCACTAGGCATTATATGACATAGATTTTAATGACAAGGTAAGACATATAAAAATACTGGAGCCATTGCGTTAAGAAAAATTCTTATTTAATTCTTTAAGTTTTTAAATGGTACACATTTTTCGTCAATTAAATGCCTAGTGGAAATTCGGATTAAGACCTACTTCTAAGTAATTTAATTTGTATTGCTCCTACTACTACACAATCAAATACATACTACAAACCTCGCTTACGTGGAAAAATACCCCACTAACTTACGGAATTCCCCATTTTTTGTTTTTGTTAATTTTGCAAACATTGAATGAGTTCACTATATTTATTTGTTTGCTTTACTTGTTCTTGTAATGCTTACAGCAAATCTGCAGACTTGTTTTCTTGATATATCTCAATGACAATAATTTTTGCGTTAAAATATTGTGTTCGCATAAACAGGGTTGCCGAATGAGCATAACTAGTTTTCATTGCAAATTTGGAGTTTTGTATGAGTACTTCAGAACCACTCCTGAGCAGCGTTGAGATTTATGACCACATCCCTCAAAAATTATCATCACGTCATTGAGGTGCACAATGAGTATAATATCGAAAATGGGGCTTTAGGAATACTTACATCTTTAGCTTATGCTTATGGCGAAGTTGCTCCTGCCTTTTCATACCTCGCCAGCTTTGGCATTATCCTCAATATCACGGTGTCTAGTCGCCAATAGTCCTAAGCCTTGACTTTTCGACACCTGAGGCATTTAATGGGAGACTTGGTCAATCTAAGGCTTAAGAGATTCCTAACTTTTAAACATACAGTTTTTTCTTTTATTTAGCCTTTTGCGGTCTATTGAATGGTCAAGACTTCTCATGCACTGCAGATGTTGGGGAGCCGGAAGAATGTTTCCAGGAATTTAGTGGAGAAACAAATCCTTCGACTACAAGACTTCGCTTGGCCAGGTCGCTCATTTCATCAAACTGGCTATCTATCCATCTGCTGCAAACGCACAAGATGCTGTTCACTGTGTAATGAAATTAGTATTAACAGTGTTTGCGCCAAAGGTTTGTTGTCTTGTTCCTCTTTTTTTTTTACCTTCCTTTTATTAGCTCGGGATGTAACTATGTAATATTGATGCGCCTAAAAGATGCAGCGATTTCTATTCTCAAGTTACATACCTGATGACAGTACGAATGGCAATTATTATAGGGAGGTTTTAGTTTTTTAAACTATAATTTTAATTTAGAGTTACGCTCCGGCCTTCTCGTCGCAAGCGGTATCTTGTTATTAATTAATGAGCGCGGTTTCGCCCGCAGTGTCTCCTTGTCTAGGGATGGAAAAGCCGCACGCAGAATCAATTCTTGACTTCGGAATCGACTTTGTGACTTATGGTGATTTCGTTTCTTCCAAAAAGGGGCAATCGAAAGGTCACTTTTTTTTGGTCACCATTAAATTTACTCTGAAAATTTACAAAAAAAATATAATGCCTACCTTTAGTATGTAATGAACATAAAATTATTATTTTCAACAATTCAAAAAATTATATTTTATCAATAACACTGGATCACAAATTTTAGTTTGGTTTTTGTTCTCCAGACGCCACTATCCAATTTCTATGTAGAATTGCTCGGTGATTCCGAAAATCGAGTTAATTTTTTATTTTTTCTATGGATACGTTTTCGAGATATTTTCAAATTACCGTTATTCAGCTCAATCTTAAAATGAGATACGTCAAATCAAAGCTAATGGAATTCTCCATATACCATGTATACATTACTTTCCGATAAGATTTATAGTTTCTGACAAATTAATTAATCACTACAGTTTTTTTTTATTTTTTAATTAAAAATAATGAAAAAAATAACAGGTTCTGTGCTAAATTTTTGCATCTGTGCTAAAGCCTGTTCTGTTACAAACAAAAATCAAGTTACTACTGATGAAATACAATGGATAAATAAAAAATAATGAGTAGCCAAATGAAAGTGCACAAAGATTTCTTGTATGAAATATGTGCAGAAAAGCGTGTTACTCAGGTGTACGTGGCGTATGAGTAACTTTCTTTCCTGCTCATTTTTCATACAAAAAATCTGCGCATTTTCATTTGACCATTCAATTTCAAAAAGTCTAGTAAAGTAAATTTTTGACTAAAGTCAGAGTCGACTTTACCATCCCTATATTTGCCTGCGTTCCGCCTACGGAAACTCGACTTTCAAGCTGACGCTTCGTTAAAACAGTTTTTAATGTGGTATTAAGAAAGAGGGTCGCTAGCCTGATCAGAGATCTGCTGTACTCGGATAAAAACACTTAGCTCAAGAGATCGCCCGACATCCAAAGTGATGCGTATATAAACGTAACTTAGTTCAAGAAATAAAATGGAGGGGGAGTTCATATGGACTGTCGAAGTCTCCATGAGTACGGATGAAATGATATCACGTAGGTATCGATACTTTTACTTGACAGTAGAGTCGAAAGAAAATATCGATACCTGAGAAACATCGGATCTAAATTATCGATGCCTACTCGTATCGATACTTTTGGCTATGAAGGTATTGCGTA
>NW_016165969.1:0-25726 GCF_001687245.7 Rhagoletis zephyria | reverse complement strand
CTCAAAACTGCAACCGCTATGCTATTTCAACAATAGCGGTATTCACGATCCGGTGCATGCTGTCTATTATAATTTTGTTGTTGTTTCATGTGTTCAAACAACAACAAATATATCCAATCTTGCTAGTTGTGCTATCTATGCAACATGCTAGACAGTATGCACCGGATTGTGAATACCCCTATTGTATTTACATATAACAATTGGCGTGATTTTGTGTGTACCTACCATCCACAACTTGTAATTTGGCAATAACTTTTTCTGTCAGTCGCTTTGCTTGACATTTTCGCTCTATTCCCATTTTTATTTATTTATTTTATTTTTTTTTTTCATTTTGTTATCCCATTGCAACAAAAGTGGTTGCCAATTATGGTTTTATTGTGGTTTCCGCTGCTCGGTAAAATTGTCAGCGACCGTTTCTATAAATACCAGCGACAACTGTGTGCTGTGCTGTGCTGTGTGACAGCTGTGTGCAACAAAAAAAGCGGTTTTATACTTTTCCCATAGTTGCAAGGGGTTTGAAAGTCCGCAAGGTTACTACTAGCACACGCCCGTTTGATATCTATAATTAAATATTTCAATTAACTTGGTTATTAAGATAATTTTAAATTTCCAAAAGGGTGGCAACTCTCTTCAGTGATTTTTTCGAAAGAAAGTTTTTTTAACCGTCTCTCGTCTGATACTCATATTTAAATATTTCGTTCAACCTTTTACGCACATGAATTGATTTAGAATCTTTTAAAAGATGGCAACCCTCTTCTAAAATATATTTACAGCCCGACTCTGTGCACTTGATAAATTGAAAATCTTTATAATTTGTCATTTTTTTATTATTTATCAAGAATTGGTATTCTAGCACAGAAACCAAAAGCTTTTTTCTTGATAAATTATCAAGATTGAAAATGCTATTGACAAATTGAAATTTCATGTGAAATGTAGACATTTTGTATATTAATAAATTTGTTTCTAACAATTAAATACTCCATGTGCCGGCATTTGAACCTGCGACACACGGAATTATAGTCGACATCTCTAGCTACTCGGCTACGACAGTCAAAAGCTTTGTTGCTTTTAAATCCATATTTTTCATATGTGACAATGAAATCAGTTCCACACATGTGGAAATCAGTTCCACTTATGTGGAAATCGTAGAGCTTTTTGTTTTATAAATATTGACACAGAATACGAGGGAAGCTTTTACTTGATAAACATCTTGATAAAATTTCTTTACAAAAAATTTATCAAGAAAACACAGAATTGGGCCGTTAGAAATAAATTTGCCTTAAACCTCTCTCATTTGGTACCCATACCAAAATATTTGATTTACATTGTTAATTTAATTGATTTTAAGTTTGTGGAAAATGCGACCACTCTCTCTGCAAAAACATTTTGGAAATAAATCGTTTGCTCACTCACAAAGTTGCACATTTACAATATTACTAGGATTGGTGGGATAGGATTGAAAAAAATTATAGAACTACTGTTTTGTATTTTTTGTTAGTTTTTCCGAATTACTAAAAAATATCTGCAAATGCAAAGCGTATTCAAACAAAAAACACCTATATTGGAAGGTTTCAGTTTACTTATTAATTAAATTCATTTTAATTTTTTTTGCCACTTTTTGGTGGCATCCCCCCTTCAACCATATTTTAGAAACAAAGCTTACTAAAACCTCTTCCATTTAACATCAATAATGAAATATTTCATTTAACTCGTTGATAAAAATGATTTTAAATTTCCAAACGGGTGGTAACTCCTCTCAAAAATATTTTCAAAAGAAAAAATTTCTTAACCTCTCTCGTTTGATAAACATATTAAAACATTTCGTTCAACCTTTTAAGTAAATTGATTTTGAATTTCTTAAAAGGTGGTAACCCTTTTCTAAAATATTTACAAATAATTTTGTCTTAGACCTCAATCACTTGGTACCCATACTAAAAAACTTCATTTAAATTTTTTAATTAAATTGAGATTAAGTATATGAAAAGGTGGCAACTCTCTTCAAATTATTATTTTTTAATAAATCGTTTTTGAAGCTGTATTTTTTGACACCTACATTGTTGTATCTTATATCGTTCCCACATATGTAGCTCGCGTTGCAACCGATCGCAGATTGGCCCGGGGCCGCATACCCACGCAAGCAAATATACATATCTTCTTAAATACACACATAAAATACTCCTTATTAATCTTATCAATTTTTTGCGCAAGCAAGTTAATTTTAAAGCATTTTCAATGCGTGTCCAATAGTTACTAAAATTCATACCTATGAGTATGTATGTATGTAGCTCCACATAAGCAAAATTTAGTGTTCTTTAATTCGACTGACAACAGCAACAGAGGGGCACTTAGGCGTTTGTTCGCTCGCAAATTGCTGCACTACTCGATGTACATACATACATATATGCTACTCATGCTCATACTCTTGCATACATACATATATTAGTGGCGCTGACACAAATGCAAGTTGCAGCTGTGTGTATGTATGTTTGAAAAATGCCCAATTGACATGGTGACCCCAAAAATTTTGCAACCAACTACACAACGCTATTGCCTCTAACGGGTACCAAACAAGAACACAAACAACTTTAGCAGCGAGAATGACAGCAATGCCAATTCACCCCCACCCACGCACACACACCGATGTCAGCGTTAATGCTAACTTAAGCAAGCAACATCTGTTGGCAGGTGTGCGTGGTACATGAAAGGTGTGCAAATTATGCCACGAAAACAAGCAATCACCAACAAAAAAAAAACAAACATCGAGAATATCTATATATATATACAACGATGCCTGCGTATGTGGGAGTGAATTGTGATGCAGAGAAAGGGTGAGAGAAAATGTACGTGTATGTATCAGTGTTGCCGCGAATCATTTTTAAGGGTAGCCAAATTCCTTAAAAAAGGGGCTAAAAAAACGAGCTAAAAAATGTCGTTGTGGCTAAAAATGGTAGCTAAAATTTTTTACTTACATATACATATATATAAGTATACACGCAAACATTTTCAATAAGTAATGGTATAGAAAAACAATGAAATCTGGGAAAAAAGCTAATATTTTATCCAACCCAAAACCTTTTTGTATAAAAGAGGAAATATACGACACCAGCTTGCTTGCCCCATCAAGTGATTGTTCCATCAGGCTCGCAGCATATAACTTACCAGCATGCTGGTACAATATTTATTTCTTTACAAATGAGGTCGAGGAAAGATCGAAATGATAAGAGCCGAAATTTCATAATTTTTCTACCATTTTGTTAAACATTGTTTTCTTTTTTTTTGTCAATTCACAACTGCAATATCGCAAACTTAATTATCCACAAACACGGCTTTGACTCATATAGTGCAAGAAATTTAGGCCAAAATACTTTTTACTTAGAAAATTGAGATAATTTCACCACTCACGACACCAGCATGCTGGTACAATCAAAAAAATTTTCAAATAGTTTTTGATGTCACACCGACAGCTGGTACAATCACACCAAGGCATAAGCATATACAACTTTTTCATGCCAAGTATGAATAAATACTCCAAAAGGGCTAAAAAAATGGCTAGGACAATTTTAAATTTATGTGGCCAAAAAAAGTATGTGGTAGCTAAATCTAGCCCCCAAAGGTGTAAAACGGCAACACTGGTATGCATACATGTAGGTGTGTGTATGTGTTTATAGTTTGATTGCTAGTTGTTGGGTGCTTTGCTGGTTGCATTTAGGTTATGTTTTGGGGCCCTTATACCTTTGCGGTTGGCTGCTTGTTTACCTTGTGAAGACGGCATGCTGGTGATGCCTGGTAAACTGCGTGCAGCTGGGCGTTCGCTTTTTAGCCCAAAGTTTTGCTGTTGTTGTTCCTGCATCGGCAGCTGCTGCTGTTGTCATTGACTAGCCTGTTTTGCAACAACAAACATCTTCACCAGTTTAAGCAAATGTCAGTGCGGTTATATGGCGCTGATGTGTTGCTGACGTTGGCTGTCAAGTTATTATGCCACTCAAACATATCAGCAAACATATGTATGTATGTACACATATAAGTTTGTTATGCATGCAAATTGGTATTCTACGTATAGTATATGTACAACATTAAGGAATGATGTAGGTTAGTTATACTAGTACGAATAAATAAACCGAATCGGGTGTCTAAACTGATATCACTAGTCCAGGGCGGCTGTGGAGTAACTTGTTGCATGGGTCGCTCCTAAAGCTCCCGCCCTTGACATACATAGATACGTAAGTATTAAACGCATCTTAATATGTACATACATATGTATACTCTGCCTTAATTTTACTTCGGATACGAACGGCAGATCATTGAAATGAAGTTTCCCAAGCGAACTTAACTTAGTGAACTAAAAAATAATTAAGAAAATTTTGTGAGACTTGCAATCACCGGGGCGAGTCCATTTTCCATTTCTTTATCGAACTAATGAACTAACGAAGCCTATCATGAAAATGGATTTGAAGGAGAAAACGAAGCCGAAGACCAAGACGAAGAAAAATATGAATAAGAAGACAAAAACGAAGACGAGTACAAAGACGAAGGCGAATTTAGAGTTGAATACAAAGACTGTTATGAAGACGAATACGAAATCTGACGCGATTTCAAAAAAGAATTTGAAGACTAAAGCCAAGACCAAAACGAAACCGAAGACTGTGCCGAAGACTAAGATGAAGATGATGTATACGAAGGCGAAAACGAATACGAAAACAGAGGCAAATACGACGATTTAGAAATTAATTACGGATACGGAAACAAAATCTATTATGAAGAAAAAACCATCCTAGGCCCTACAGTACCAGCCGCCCCTTTCTAATACTCCCATTATTTAGGCTACATATGAAATGAAAATTCTTTCATTACCATTCTCATCGCAGCGTAATATACTTAAGCTATAGACAGTCATCAGCGTTCCTCAGTATACACTCGCTAACTTGGAAATTAGCTGCTTTGCTAAGGAATAAGTCCTGCAGCTAAACCTCAAAATTAATACGGATCAGAGGAATGTCCGATGACGCACTGACCAAAAGAACCAGGTAGTGTCTATCGTACAATTAAGCACTGCGTACTACAATTAGTCAACAACTATAATTATATTAAACAAACAAAAGTTGTAAATGAATATATGCATACGTATATATGTATGTGTACCTCTGTAAATCCATTTCTTAAAGCAATCAAAAAGCATGAAAGAAACCTATTAAGAATAATACTTTCACAAAAGGAATAACAAAAATTCTTCATATTAATATCACGGATTATAACAACATTTGTATTTGGTGTTTGGTGCATTAGTCCCTTATCCATAGATGATATTCTAATTTTCCCTTAATGGTCCTAATCTCTCGATTTATGCCTTAAATGCATGAAAATTCCATTTGTCGGCAAAGAAACACCCAACAACCGCAAACGGAGAGCGACATTTAAGTGAACTTAAATTAGGTAAGCTGATACATAAAAATTTACGTTCTCACACCCACAACACTACTTACGTGTACTACATACATATCGTCGATGGTTTTGCAAAACCGCCTATCTTACGGCTATCAAATTTTACATATACAAATTTTGCTTTTTCAAACCCCAGTTGGCTCTTGACAACATTAGGTAAATAATAATAAGTAAAAAACTCACCAAAAAAATATAAGGTTGTGATAAAAAAATGTGAAAAAATTCCTAGGCGCGTCGTAAAACTATTTACTCCATCCACCTCATGTGAATAATGCCAAGTTATTAGTTCTTTACTTTCCGTTATTTCACTGCTACCTGTGCAACCATAAGCCTATCACGCGATCATAAAAAGAAATAACACGTGCGCATGCAATTTTATTTACCGAACCCGATTTGAGCCATTACTCGAACCAAATATATAAATATTTATCGCCAAAAAGCTATTTTAATATTATTAGGACTAAACTAAAGAAAGGAATGGGTCAAAAGAAAAAAAAAAATGTTTTCGATAACAATAGCCAGGAAAGTTCGACACGGCCTTTGCCATTTGTGGCTTTACTGGCGGCTGTTATTATGTATTAGCTCACAAAGCTTCTTACCTATATATATCTATGAAACTATGTACATTAGGGTTGTAAAAAAAAATACACACCTGCTGGAAAAAAGTTTAAAATGTTAAGCTCTCGTCAACTTTAGGATTTTTCTAAATTGAAACAAAGAATACCCGTAATTTTGTAAGGAAGGTTAAGTATTCCATGTACTTAATAAGGGTGGTGGTAGAACTATGTACCAGTAGAAAAGTATCGATACTAGTACCCATATAAAATACTCTAGAGAGGAATCTACTATGTTTAAATGATTTTTGTACGAACAAACCTGGCCGACATTTCTGCGGTTGTTGTAGACTAATTTGCGCGTTCGTGTGTAGAACGATCCTCTCAAGCATTGACTCGGCGATGAATATATATTCCAAAATGCAATTTCAGGCTTAGCATCACGAGCGGTAGACACACACACAAGAAAATTATGTCTTCAGATATTTTTCGAACTTTTGGGCGATTCCAAAGAAATACGTGTCTTTTGATTGTTGTTCTTCAATACGCAAGCTCAAATCGTACTCCCAAACGGATGTGGATGGCATCTCAGTTCGCTTGCTAAAAAAGCTGTGCTCCTATGGTACTTCCGCTGAAAATCATTTTTAATAAATCGCTGTCCTTGGGGTAAATATTATTGATGCCTGGAAACTGTCCTCCATAACTCCTAGCTTCAAAAGCGTGAATAAATATGATGCAACTAATTATAGACCAATCTAGAATCTTTCCAATGTGTCTAAGCTTTTCGAAAGTGTCATCAAAGACAAGATATATTTTTCTGTTAAGAGTTTAATTTGTCCGAATTCGCATGGGTTCGTCTCCGCTTGTTCTACAGTCACTAATCTGGCAGCATTTAGTGAGTACTGTCGCTCTACCGACAGGACAGCAAAAATTTCCCATTATTTTTTTATTGTTTAATAAATTACTATATGTAAATAATTATCAAGTCAAGGTTCAGGCGTTTTTAAGCTTAAGTGGGAGGTTCTACAGCTTCTAAAATGTTGCAAAAAACGCGATCTTTAGGCACTTTCACCTCGGTTTTCTCAAAATCAGGATCTGTTTGATGGATAGAAATCTACCCATAGGTCAGAAAATGTAACTTTTTTAAACATAGCGTTTCAAATTTGCAGAGCGCAGTACAAAAGTTACACGGTTCAACAAAATTTGGTCGAATTTTAACGCAAAAATGGTATCGTACAGATTTTTTAATGCTGATTTGAAGTGCATTTACAAAATTTTTCTAGCACGTCCAGTTAAAAAAAAATATATATATAAATTGCCGAAAAATGGCAAATTAAAAAAAAAAGAAAAAAAAAACACATTAATGAAAATCTAATTCGTCTGATGGATTCTACCTCATGTCGATGAGTTCATTAGAAATGAGTGAAAAATTCAAAAAATAACTGTTCTTCAAAAGCATGCACTTGTTTTCCAACAAATAGGAAATTTTCTATCTGTGAATTTATTTTTAAAACAAATTGATTTCATGTCAGTCTTTTGTCTTTTTGTTTTTGACTTTTTTTACTAAACATTTTTTTAATTTTTTACCCTTTCATTTTCTACTCAATTCATCGATTTGAGGTAGAATCCATCTGACGAATTGGATTTTCATTAAAACGTGGCTGTTTTCTTCAAAAAAAAACTAAGTCCAAATTCTATTTAATTTTTTTTTATTTGCCATTTTTCTATACTTCAACAGTAGAAAAATTTTGTAAATGCACTTCAAATCAGCATCAAAAAATCTATAAGATGAGTTTGGTACCATTTTTTATACCAAAATACGACCAAATATTATTGAGCCGTGTTATTTCCGTATAATCAAATGCAAAACGAACCTATTTGATAGAATTATACCAAAAGAACATCGGAGGGTTAACATAATTGCATTAAATTCCGAAAGAAAGTAAATACAATTTCATCCTATAGATATTTGTGTAGCAGACAATTCAAATAAAATTTTTTTAAATACTCAACAGCACTTATTTGCCGACAAACGATTACTGCTGATAAAAATTATAGCATCCACATGAATTCCAATAACTTACTGCTCTACTTTTCAATGCAAATAATAAAACAACGAGCAAGCGAACGTTTATGTTCTGCTGATGGCCATTGAGGATGCGAGCTCGAATAAGTCTGCTAAATATATGCGGCTTTGTAGAGATATAAACCTTGTAGAGATAATAACCTTAATAGTATACATGTACATGCATTTAAAAATTACGTACATTACTTACTTACGGCGAGCCTCTAGCCAACCGTCAGAAAATCAAATAAATTGCATTCTCATAAAGTTAAAAATCGCACGAATAAATTGCTACCTTGACTACGTGTATAATCCACAAACCCTTCGAAGACCCTACTAAGTACATACATATTATGCGGTTATTTCCATACATAAAAGTATAAGTAAATATGCACATATGTGTGTGTACATTAAACATTTTAATAGTAAAAGCCCAGCGACCGCAAAGTTGCAAGCGTTGCTGCAAAATTGCCAAGCTTACCAATAGCCATGTTGAAAATTGCTTGATTACTATGAAAAAACACAGGCTAAGGCGANGCCTTTAGACTATTTTTTGTGGGGCTACGTCAAGTCTAAAGTCTACAGAAATAAGCCAGCAACTATTCCAGCTTTGGAAGACAACATTTCCGAAGAAATTCGGGCTATTCCGGCCGAAATGCTCGAAAAAGTTGCCCAAAATTGGACTTTCCGAATGGACCACCTAAGACGCAGCCGCGGTCAACATTTAAATGAAATTATCTTCAAAAAGTAAATGTCATGGACCAATCTAACGTTTCAAATAAAGAACCGATGAGATTTTGCAAATTTTATGCGTTTTTTTTAAAAAAAAAGGTATCAAGCTCTTAAAAAATCACCCGTTACCTACAAATACTTGGCGCAGCATAGAGATTCGTGTTTGCCTATTTGTTAGAAGTTTGTGTGCTTAATGCAAATAACATACATATTTCTATACAAATACACACAATATTTCACACACACATATTTTCGCATTATACTAAAAGCCTTTCCAATACAACATACATACATACATACATACATACTAGTATGTACTTTCGAACTCGAACACGCCAATGTTCAATGTAAGGGGAGCGCCATGCAACTTTGCTTAGTTACATTTCACAGAAAACTAATAAAGTTAAATAAGTAAATCCGTAAACTATAAATCATGGCTTAAGTCCATTTCCTTAACTGTCGAACAGACATCCGGTGTGGCGGGTTGTAAATGAAGTTTGTATGGAAAAGTGTTTAGAAAGTTGTGCATACTTATACAAAAATACGTATTTACATGTATGCGTGCATGTGTACGTGAGTTTTGCATGATTGGATACAGTATTTTATGTTTTTCCTATGCATTTATTCCTACAACTCGGTTTGTTTGTATGTATATTCACACATATTCACATATACATACATACGTCCTTAACAAATATATGTAGCCTTTTTGTGCCACCTTAACTGTACATTTCTCACAACTTTAACCGCCAGATAAATATTTTAAATATTGTTAAGCTATGTAACTGAGTATGGGAGTATGGACGACATATAGTAAATTCGCTAACTTTTAAAGGAAATACACAAAAACAAGGTCAAAATAAATGACCGATTCAAATAAAGTCGATTCACAGTAAACAAAAAAAAAAAAAACGTTGCATTGTACAGAGTGATAACGGAAATTATCTGCAGCTTTTCATTGCATTATAAACAACTTATATAATTCTAGCGATAAAATAAAATAAAATCAAAATTGAGGTTACAAAGCTTAACTTGAAAGCGATTTATACAGCAACCTGGTCCGATTCAGATCCAGAGAACCACCGCACAGTGCGGCCAAAATTCGAAGCTTTAAAGAAATAATTCCAAGTTTCGTACTAGGGAGTTTTCAGGGTCGCTAAATAAGAATCCGCTGTCAGAATTGCAAAATTCAAAATGGCGAATCCAGCATGGTGTCTGGTAAATTTCGAGCTTTTTAATTCGATTTTTTGCAAGATCCTGAGTATGTATAGCCCACTAAATTATAGTGTCAGTAGTGTAGTTTTAGTATATAGTTTGAGGTAGCAAGAACTTACCGTTGATTTTAGGCAATTTTTTTTTCTTTGAAAGTGCAAGTCATTTTCTGCCATACGAAGTATATTCGAGGGTATGTAGAAAATGAGCAACCCATTAAAATCACAAAGGCAGATTTAAGCAACTAAATTTTATTTTATTCAGCAGCTAAAATTTTCCTAAGTAACCTCCAATACGTTTAAAGGCAGCATCGGCTAGATTTTGCTAAAAAAAAATAAAAAAATACCTTCATGTTTCTACTTCTAAAAAAATGTCTGTCCAAGTTTTGATTTTCCCAAAATTGTTTGCGCATTTACTAGCCTTCAGACGTAGATTCCATTTCGTTTTTTTTTGAAGTTCCTTTAGCCAAAGTACTTTTACACGTTTATAACTTTTACCTTTGAATCTTCGTTGGCTAGCGTTGTGTTAAAGCTTTTCGACGTTGAGCTTTCCTTGTGCTTCTAGACACAAACTATGCGCTGCACAAAGAAGTGTTTGCGAATTTCGGCTACAGCGAGATAGTTATCTCAGTCGATGTTTGTCCTCGAATCGTACGAACATCAAACACACTGCAGTAGTAACTCCTCCGTTTATCCGAACATGGTCGATTTGGTTTTTTGTTTTTCGATCCGCTGAATACCAAATAGTCTGTTGGATCTTTCTACACTGGAAACTGTTGATGCAGGCTACCATGTTTCGGGCACTATGAAGTCGAACAACTTTAGTCTGTTAGAAGAAGTTTTGTCTTCATACGTAATATTCCGTAATGTTCAGCTAAAAATACCTTTTCTGCCCACGTCTTAGTCTTTTTCTTCGCTTACCTAGCCTTCGCCATGGTATGCATCTTCATATCCATCTTTGTCTTTTTCTTGGTCGAAATACCATCCCAAACGACATTATTGTAGTGCCGCGATTTGTTTGCCTACATATCTTAATGACATCTCGTTGAAAAAGTTGCAACATTCTCTTACAAATAGCAACGCTAAATGCCACTATTTTTCAGTTATCTGTCGTTGCAATATTTGTTGTACGCCTTGCCGTATTTGTTTAGTTTCTCGTTGCAATCGTTCATTTTTCACGATTTTATTTACGCTTCGCAGCTGCGCTCATTCTTTAGCTCTTTTTATATATGTATGTGTAAATTTTTATTCTTTCATCCGTTCGTTGATTTCGTTGAGCGATTGAACTACATACGTAACTATTATCGCTCAAATCACTCTTCAAACAATCGCTTAACTTGGCAAATAAAAGCTGCAATTTTACACACAAACATAAAATAATACATCCGTGTAGATTTTCTAAAAACTTTTGTATTTTTGGAACAAATATTTTGCTGAAAAATCTGATTTTAAATCCATGCACCAAATACGCGCACGCAAAATAGACGCATTGTCATTTTTTACTTTTTTTGAAAGCACCCAACTCAAAGTGGCATACAATTGTCAAGAGCTTAAACTTAGCTTAGCGAATGGAAAGCGGAAACGTAAGCACACTTGCGCGTTTGTACTTGACTACAAACTATTTCAATAGCAATTCCTAGGCTGTAGACTAGGGTGGTCAAAAAAAAGCATGTGAAAAATAAAGTCGGAATTTGTATGCTCTCACCCTCTAGGATTGTTCTATACCGAAAAAAATTGACCGTTATTTTTTATTTTGAAATCAAAAAATCCTTAGAGGTTGCTCAAAGGGCTCAAAGTTTTCCATGTATCTTTATATGGGAAAAATAAAATTTTTCGTAGAAATGGTATAGAATAGTTTAACATCAAAATTTTTCTACCAGAAAACTCTGTTTATCTGCAGGAGATTTCCAGTAATAATACCCAGTTATTTATTTAACCATTTTTTCATTGCAACTGAGCGCGGAACAGTCGCCTGAAAGGCTTATCATCGAGATCCTTCAGTTCGGACGCAGGAAATTAGCACTGTTGCATCTGATGACACACAAGGTAATGCTAGAATTTCGACAGGGAGCTTATCTGCTCAAATCGGCAAATCAGCAGACTGTCACTGTAGACAATGAGCTTGATGAATAAAAACTAAGCAATTGCTTTTCTTAAGATTTCGGACATTTTACTTAAATTTGTATGAATAAAAATTCAAGCAATTGCTTATAGAAAAGCAATTGCTATAACTGTAATTTTTTTTGGAATTGAATACTTCTTTGAGGAATTGCTTAATTTCGAATGAATAAAAAAAGAGTTTGCTTTTTATAGAAAGCAATTGCTTACTTTATTTCAAGTCTGCTCTCATGCTAAATTTTGCAAAAAAAAAAAAAATAGTTCGGTTCCTCGCACACGGAATAATGTCGCAATTATTAACTATTCGCAAAGAAAAATATTATAATGTGCGAAAGCAGTGTAAAACTGAAGACTTTCGAAAGCTATATCGATTTAATCGTGAAAATGTGGAGTGGTTGGCTAAATATTTTTTGGACGATATTGGCGAAAAGCGATTAGGTGCATATTATTCAGAGATACAAAATTGGGTAAGTTTAGAGATTTGCGCTTACTGGGGGAAATGATGCATAGTAAAAATGGTACTCATTTATGTTTGATTATCGTTTAAAAATGTTCGTATTTAAAAATAATATTTTCATACAAAAATTTATTACGCACGTATTTAACTGTTCACATCCGTGTATGTATATGTAAGTGTACATACTCCAGTGGGGAAATGGGAGAGCATTGCCTTTTTCTACCTATAAAAGATTAACAACTACGGTTGAACGAAAAGATGCATCGCAATATAAGCGAAAACAAAACAAAGAGTTCGCAAACTAACTCAAGTATACTTTTTTTTCACGTTATCTCAACAGCTGCTGTAGCCGAATGGATGCGTGTTCGACTGCGGTGTTGTTGGTTATTTTTAATTTTTATTTATTTTTTTATTTTTTAATGCGACATGCGACACTTTACTTTCATATGAAATCGCTGTGGATCACAAAATTTGGGAGCCAACCTCTATAAAGGCGAAGCGTTTCTGTAGCCGAAGTAAACCCTTACTTTAACAATTCCGTATTTGTAAGTTTTTTGTGAAAATGATGTTATATTAATTTTTTTTTTAGCTAAATCAAAGGCCATCGCGCATGAAAAATTCATTCATCCGTCTGAAAAATCGTGCATTTCCATTCTTTCTTATAAGCACAAAATATATCGAACATTCATAGCGCAATCACTTTAAAGCATTTCAACTTTGAATACAAAAAATATCCTTTCTCAATTGTACAAAGTAACAAAACATGTATGTACCAAAGGTGAGTGACTTGCGTAAAGAGCCATTAACCACAATAATAGCATCAACAACTCAACGCAGACTCAACAGCGCCAAAAGCAGTCAAACCATGAGTTATGAGCAGGCGAGCCAAATAAATTCACACAAATAGAAAACAAAAGACCGCTACGGCAAAGCTATGTAGGTATGAAGGTACAAAGCTACAATTCATTTGCCAACACAAACACCCATCTATTTAGCCTTACCCATGCAAAAAGTTGCACGAACAGATGTGAAATTCTCACAGAATTCCTATTTGTGCCTTGTGACCCGAGCGGCGGCGAGGCAGACTTAAAGCATTGACTGCATAAATAATGCATTAGCAAAAGCAGCGGCAATACCAAGAGAAACAAAAAAAAAAAAAAACAACAATGAGATAGCAACTGTAATGATAACACAAGCTGCAGCAATAACAATATCAACAGCAATAAGCACCGACAATTTGGTTATTCCCAGACCTATCGCAGCCACAGTCGCCGTCACAGTCATGGCCACATGATTACACATACTCTCGTACATCCTCGCATACATACATAACAAATGCCTTCCCTCTTCGCCTGGAATTGCATAGCACCATTCGTTAGCTTAAACCACATTGATATCGGAGAGTCGAATTCATCGATCCCAAACGCACCTCTGCTCACTTTTCTAGCGGTTTTAAAGACTCCTCTGCCAATGCTGTCAATGTCAATAACACAACTAAAGTACAAAGCCATTCACCAGTTAAACCGCAACAGCATTACCAGACAGCAGCGGTGTATTCGATTGTGGGAATGAATGCTTGTTGGTGAGTCAGTGTATGGTTGTTTGTTTTATTATATGAGTGTGTTGATTGTAGCAGCTGCTGTTAGAGTGCGTTTGTCAGGCAAATAAAAGTTCGATCTCCTACAAATGTGCATATGTATGCACATTAGGGCGGAGTTATTTGTTCGGAGCAAAATTTTCGAAGAAAGTGTATAGCAAATATACGATTAATTCTAAGCAAAAATGGCGAACAAACTATATACCAGAAATGACGTTTAACCCTCCCAATTTTCAAAAAGAAAAAGAAAGATTTTCATTCAGAAAAAATATAACACACTCTTTAAAAATTTGGAAGGGTCAAACGTAATTTTTGGTATATAGTTGTTGCTTAGAATCGTATGTAGAATTCAAATATGCCATTCAATTTTTTTGAAACTAAATTACTCCGCCCTAATGTACATGTATGTATGTGTAGATAAACGGCTGTCTCCCTGCAGAAAAAATTTATCAATTGATAAAATATAACCCACTTGTAGTTAGCTATTTGGTGGGATTTCTAAAAAATGTATAACTTATAGTTAACTACAAAAAGCTAACTTGAAACTAGTTGAAAAGTAATGCAGAAGTCACGCTGACTTAACTGAGAGATTGTTTTCTTTAAACAATTTTCCATTTAATTATCCTCATACAAATTTTAATTTGAATACACTTTTTTCTGCACTTCACAAACACTTTTTCGGATTCAGAACAAATAAAATGAAGGTCGAAGCTTTATATTATATTATCTTGATGTTATGTCTCACGGAATTCGAATATGGGATCACATAGAGCAGAGTATGTAAAATATATGTAAACTAAATTATATAAATAAATACACAAGTAAAACAAGTAATGTTTAAGCAAAAAACAAAACCGACTTCAATTCGCATATAAAAATTTAAGGTTATCGTTAATTTCTTCATGATCCAATGTTCGAATTTAAACCAGATTAAAATGGGACCACCTGTGAGGTAACATCTTTATAATTCGGTTAACGCGGTCCAAAGTTATGCCGTAACATATGTATATAAAAAAGAAACTCCGATTAATTGGTAGCCTTCTGTGAAGTCGGTTAAAAATAAAAAAATAATTTTGCCTGTTAACAGCAAAAATGTTCTTAACAACATACACTGCCGGAATAAAGTATTGGCACAGCAAATTTTTCACAATATATGCAACAATTTTTATTCTAACATTTTTCCGCCAATTGTGTATAAAAATAGGGTTCATTCAACAAGAAAAAAAACATAAAAATATAATTGTTAAACTTTGTGCAAAACGCGTAAATCCAGCAAATTTTCATCAACACTTTCAACTTTTTAATCAGATTTTTTAGATTTTTTCTGAGTATGCAGTTTTGCAGCCCATTAAATTCTAGTAAAAAAGTGGAAGTTCAGAGTAAGTAAAAAATCTCGTTGATTTTCGAATATGGAAGAGACTGCGTGAAAAAAAATTTCCAAAAATCAACGGTATATCCTTGCTACTTAAAACTTGCACTTTAACAGAATAAAATTGATTGGACTACAAATCTACATACTCAAAAAAAATATTAAAAAAATAAAAAATTTGCTGAATTTTCACAAGTTTTTCACAATGTTTAGGAATCATATTTTTATGTTTTTTGTTGTAGAATGAACCATATTTTTTACCAAATTAGCGGAAAAATATTAGGGTGAAAATTGTTGCATATATTGTGAAAAATTTACTGTGACAATACTTTATTCCGGCAGTGTATATCATAAGACCAAATTGATATACCGTAATAAGGCAAATGAAAGCAAATGAAATTCTCCAAAAATCGTGTATGGATACGTGCATCACTTCTCGAAAGGCCTGATGTCATTCCACCTTTTTTTTCTATAAATTAAGTAATTAAAAAATTTCAAACTTTAACATTGGAAAAATAAAAACTGACGATTTTTCGCAATTTTTTTTTATTTAGGTAATTAAATAAAAATTTAATTTAAGCCTATTCCTGTACAACGAAATCAAGCTACCAATCAATAAAATCGATGGATAGATAAATAAGAAGACAATGAGTGGTTAAATCAAAATTAGCAAGAATTTTTGTATGAAATATGAGCAGAAAGAACTGCTACTCAGGTGTACATGGCGTATGAGTAACATTATTTCCTGCTCATCTTTCATACGAAAAATCTTCTTGCAATTTCATTTGAAAAGTCTTTCCTTCTTTATTTATAAGAGCTTTTAACCAATTCAAATGCTCTCATAATAACACTTATTGAAGGAGGAATAAAGTAGCAGTTGGAGATTAGCCGAAACCTTTTTAACAAGGCTTTATTGGTTGCCCTCAGAGGGAAATCTTTACCGAGGTGAAATACAAATTTTTCTCAGTCAAGGAGGAATATATGTACATAAATGAAAAAATAAACAATTGTGATCCAGTATATTTTATGTTCTAAAAGTAGTTAGTTAAAATCTTATGCAGAGGTAATCGCCCTTGACTATTTGGCGGCCATCGCAATAGAAATACAGTCAGCTTTCCTCAATGAAAATATACAGATATTAGTGACCTTTATTGCCTTTCTAATCAATTTCAAGTTAACCTATACTAAATAGTTAGAACCATTTCCTGCAAGGCTGTTTTGCTTTGTCTGACAAATGCAAAGTGTTATGACAAAATGGGAATAGTAAAATAAAATTGTTGTCGCTGCATAGTGAGAAGAGTGGCAAGAAGCATAACTTTCAAATTCAATTGGAAGCATAGCATTTTTTGAGGACCTGAGGATACAAAATTTGATTGTTATTTTTTTTTTTTTTTATTACCACGGAGATGTCAACGGCAATGAATATCTTGATTGTATGTACATATGTATGTATGTATACATTTACGAGCCTGACAGCAGTTGCAAATAAATGTACGTGAATGTAGGTAGATACGTATTGAAGAAATTCTACATATTTGCTCTTGAACTACTTGAACTGCTTGAAATAATGTCAACTATGGTCTCAAGGAGCACTGCACGCTAAATTATTCACAATTGCTGGAAGCAAATATTTTTTTTTTATTGACGTGCGGCAACGGATTTTGTAATAATGTAATCAATCAAAATGATTGGCAAATCGTATTAGACTTGTCTGATGCAGAATGGAGATTTACAAGCATACATTTAGGCACACAAGCTGTTAGCGAACAAAGTTTAGTATGTTGAAAATGCTACATATGTACAAAGAGGAAACTCTTAAGGAAGATTTAGAAAAACTTACACTGGCATTTAGTAATGAACTCACTACTACTCATTAATAAGTCTCAAATAGATAAGACCACCAATTAGGAGGCTTAAAGCAATAATGTTTTGTTGGCGTTGTCATAGGTTACGGAGAGATGGTAGAAGGTAAGGGCCAGTCACTAAAAAAGTTAGTTCAAAAGAATGCAGCATGAGTTCACGTCTGACTAATTCATAAAAGGGATGATCTTTCTGTTCAACTGTCGCATAGTAAACCTACTAAATATAGACTAAGTGTGTATTAGCGTCTGTCGAAAATCCGCTTTTTTTGGAATTTTGATTGGTATCAGCAAAAATGTGGTTCATTATTGACAGCTTGTTTCTAGAGCATAATGAATGGTGGAAAGTTACTCATACGCCATGTACACCTGAGCATTTTTATTTAACCACTCATTATTTTTTTAATAATCCATCGATTTTCTGCATCAGTAACAGAACCTGTAATTATTTTAGCTTTTCTTATGTTAAAGTTTGATTTGTCTTTCATTTTTTCATTAAAAAATAAAAAAAAACTGGAGTGGATAATTAATTTATCAGAAACTATCAGTCCTATCCAGGGGTCAAGGTTCTGCGAGAGGTGTCCCTGCTTTTACTGAATATGGCGGATATAGAGAGAACAGCGCTATAAAATCCGTAAGTCCAGGTTTTAATCGGACCGTGCCTGTGGACTGAATGGCCTTACGTTAATGTGTCTTTCTACGGTATACCCCAGTCACGTGGCGCCGTCTGGTTTTATTTCGTCTTTCCGGGGTACCGGGGCTCTGCCTCGGATGACCTCTCTCTTCCCCCTTACTCGTCGAAAAAACTATAAAATCTCTTGGCCCTCTAGCAGTGGGCAACAGTCAGCAGTCTCAGAGATGCACGCGGTACCCAACGGGATTGCTGAACAAATGGCAACTGGGTGCAAATCCAAACGGCCAAGGCGCTCAACACCCTCGAGACGCTGTAGAGGACGAAATGGCGGTCTTATCGGTTTATGGAGAATTTCATCATATATCTTATATTAAGATTTTTAAATTTTTTCCTAAGATATACATGATTAAAAGGAACCAATTTTTGCTTTAAGCTGAATAATGGTAAATTGTAAATATTTCGAAAATGTATCTATTAAAAAAATTAACCCGATTTTCGGAATCATTTAACAATTCTACATAGAAATTGGATAGTGGCATCTGGAGAAAAAAAAACCAAACTAAAAATTTGTGATCCAGTGGTATTAAAACTAAACAATAATAAAATTTTAACTTAAATAGCCAAATCTTGCCCTATTTGTGAGTTTCGTAAAGTTATGATACTGATGTATACTTCAGAAAATATCTTGTGTTAATTTACGTAGATATTGCTTCTATATGAAGCTGATTTCGACATTTTATTTTAAGATTTAGTATCGCGAATATTTTTTCAAACTATGTATTTCAGAGCTATGTATTTTTATTGTTCATCACAAAACTGTACTAGAAAGTTTTGCATAGTTAGGAAAGTATATTATAAACGAAATTGTAGCAAAAAAGTACAATTGTACCAAAACTGCCAATAAAACATACTCTTGCACTTTGTATGAAAAAAGGAATGCGCCATTGCGAAAAATTAAATCATTTCTTCGAGGACTTTAATATGTAAATTACAACCATCACGAGTAACTACTGATAACTTCAGCATTTTCAAGGATTCATTGCAAATGTGGAATTAATATTTAAAATGTTTCGAAATACGTAGTAATCGCTGGCTCCTTTTTGTTTTTAAATGTCATCATTTCGCATTTGAGGTTTACATGCGAATATAGATATGTATATGTGTATGTACATACACATATTTACTTAAAGGACTTTACTTTGCTCACTTCGGTCAGTTGGATATGACAGTGGAATTGAACTTTGACTATTTGGCTCCATTTTTTAATTTCATGCATGCTGCACACCAATAACGCGCGCTTTCAGCAAAAGTTCTTGAATTAATTTATTTTATTATAACTTCAACAGATTACGTGCGAAATTTCTTATCGCCCCCCACACACACAAACTCATCTTGCAGTCTACGGCAATCCATGTTCAGGCATCAGCTGCACAACGCTACCTTTGCGCTCGCATCTACCACGAATATGCCTATTTAATGCTGCGTGTAGCAAAGTCGTTTTCAGGCTATATTTTATTTCACTATTTTGCACCTGCTCGGCAGCTATCACTTTTGGCTGGTTACGCATGAACACAAAGCCAAAGTTATTTTCGAAAAGCAATTGCTGGCAACTGTAGCTGAACGTTGTTGAGTCTATTATAGCGAACCATACTTACATAAATACATAGTATATCTATGAGTAAAGAGGTATGTACGTATCAGGGATGGGCACACTTAAGTACTTTTGTATTTACATATAATACCAGTTTGGGTACTAAATACCTCAAAATTTAAGTACTTAATAAAGTATTCAGGTACTTTCGAAAAGCAAAATTCTCTTAACTTTTGGATAAATATTTAAATAAATGTATGATCAGGATAAGCTAAAGTAATTAACACCTTACCAAACACTTACCTTAACCCAACTCAATACTCCTCAACTCAATTCAACTCACTTCAACTCAACTCACTTCAACTCAACTCACCACAACTCACTAACGTCAACTCACCTCATGTCAGCTCAGCGAAGCAAAACACAAATAAATTTTATTTCTCAAAACCCTGACATAGTCCTCAATCAGTTCAGAATCCACAAGGACTCTAGAACATCTCAAAATATTCGGAAAAAAGACCAGTAATAGTCGCGAAAATACCGATGTAAATACACATGTATATTGCCGAAAATATCGAAACAATCCCGAAGTTGTTCCGAAATGGTCCCGAAAGTCCCTAAACAATCCCGACAACCCTGAAACTATGCCAAAAATGCTAAAATCCCAAAGTAGCCTCGAAAATGCCAAAAATTCCGACATAAGTACTCCAGCAATACGGAAATAATCGTGAGATAGTCCAGAAAATCCATAGTACCGAAAATCCTGATATATCTAGTCCCGAAAATCCCGCAGTATTCCTGAATATCCAGTCCCGAGGAACAATAAATAGCCCGGAGAATCACAATAATGCTATTAATCCCGATATAGCCCTGAAAATACCGAAAATTCCGATATAGTGTCGATAACACCGAAAGAGTCCTGGAAATCTGGAGACAGTCCCGAACATTCTACGATAGCCTCGAAAATCCTAAGAATACTCAGTAGTGTCGAAAATCCCAAAACATTCCCGAAAGTCACGAAATAGTCCCGAGAATCCCAAAAATGCTAAAAATTCCGAAGTAGTCGGGCAAATTCCGATACAGCGTCCAAAATACCGAAATAATCCCGACAATATCGAAACTCCTGAGAATCCCGAAAAATCCCGAAGTAGTCTCTAAAATCAGTAAATAGTCCCGAAAATGGAAAGACAAAAGTCTCTAAGTGCCTTTGTTCGCGGTGTTTTGTTAAGTGAAATTAACTATATAATTTTATATATAGTATATAGTGATATGAAAATGATATAGTGATATGAAATGATATCATACTCGGTATTTAGTAATATCCGAACTACTTAAGTTAATAGTAATACAATTGAATACAATACATTAACACTTTCGCATTGGTACTTACTATTTAGTAAATATAATTTTGCTCATCACTGGTACGTAGATACATATATGGATACGTGTTAATATAGATATATGTCTGATTACATTCGCCTGTCATGTTGCTCTTAAATCGACATAGACCATTGTCGATTTGCATGTCTGCTGGTTCGGTGGTCGGTGCTGGTGAGGCAATATTTATCCTTTTTAAAGGTACTTCGCTTACATTGCTCGCGAGTTTTGTGAAATAAATATATAAATACTAATTTATTTATGTATGCTTTTGAAAAGTATCTAGGTACCTGACCATGAAAAAATTGCATACTTATAGTGATATGTCTAATTCAATCCACTTTATATAAAAAACTACGATAAAATACTAAACGGTGACTGGACGGCATTAATTCCGCTCCATTGTAAAAGACTTTGAAGGTGTCACATTGTTCGTTAGCTGCTACCTAAGCTAAATAGGTGCGCTGTGTGAAGGTATACTACCCCAAGGGCTTGGAGAGTTGGCTGTGTGACACTTATACCGAAGTCCAAGAATTTTAAGGCGATCAGGGGGTTCACAAAGTACCATCAAAGTCATATTATGAATTTGAAAATTAGTTGATTTTGGTTTCAAGTTCTAAACATTTTAAATTTTACGACATCCAACAATACGACACTTACGACACCGTCGTGAATCCCTCATATATGTATACGAAACAACTATAAAATGTGAAAATCACTTTTGATTTATTGGCAGCAAAACTAAATTTTCAACCAGTTATTATTAATAAGCAAAAGTTTCGCAAATTATTTGACTAAATCTTCCCCGTCAAATCCGTCGCTGATAAATATAAAAATGTTTCCTCTTGATTACAAGGATCATAGAGCCTCATAATACCAAAAGTAAAAAAAAAATATATAAAGTAGTTTTGGTAGCTATTAGGGCTATCTCAAATTTGTGCAATATATTGTACAAAAGTCCGCAAAGGAGTAAAAGCACTCAAGAACACTCAATAAATATTTCACTAAGTTTGACGGAACAAAAGGTTTATTTCATTGAAAATGAACTTATATATGTACAAAATAATTGATTTTAATGCAGATATGTCGGAATGAATATTTTATATCTTTCTAAGTACCTTTAGTTCAGATTTGCATTAAAAATTTTAAATTTTCTCCCTGAGAAGAGAATTATATAAAGAAATTTTGAAAAATTTCAGATACAATTAAAATATGAAATAAAGGGGAGTCGTTTTAATAAACCTTCCCGGCTTTTCTGCCTTCAGTAGGTCAACAAATCAAAAACCTACCCTTTGCTGCAACAACAGCGCACAAGCTCTTCAAAAACCACGACAAAAACCACCCTAATTGCCGGTTCAACATTTCATTTCGGTACATTTTCTTGACCACTCGGGAAAAGTATTTCAAATCATTATAGTTAAATTTTAGCATTTTGATATGATGAAAATGATGAAATGCTTTTTATATTTCCATACTATGTGCTTTTATTAGCGATTTTACTTGACCTTCACGCATTTTTTGTACAGTAAATTACCACAACTTGCGTGTCACTGGAATCTTATAAAATGGTCTATTTTTAAATTAAATTTTAAAAATATTTTCGAAACGTTTTCGATTTTGAAAATTACGCAAAACTATTCGGGTCATTCCAATACCTCATAAAGTTTAATTTATTTTCAAAAATATANAGATTTTTAGTAGCACGCTTCCAATGTTACAAAAATTTAAATGTACAATATATTGTACAAATGCAGGAAAAGGGTTAAGAATTTAATTATGTGGAAATAAGAGCAATCAATAAATTTTTTAAATTTTGCCACGACCTACATACTCGCACATATGTATACTCGTCTAGGCATAGGAGCGGATGAACATACACCATACACATACATATGTATGTACGCTCGTAAAAGCAACCGCAAGATCCCAGGAAGTGCGAATAACTAGAGGCCATAAAGAAGCTTATAACACATGCGCATAAACTTATTTACATTTTGCGACACATCAAACTTTTAACACACATTTATCGTATGAACCAAAATATTTCAGCGTTTACAAGTTTCCAAGAGGCACAATAGCACAAATATACAAATATACCCTGCAGTGAAAAGCCAAACCAGTTAGAAAAAGTACTAGTTCATTAACTAGTATATGCTTACCAGTTCGACAATGTCGAAGAACTTAAGCGTTCAGCGATATCTGCCTAAAAATGTAGGCTGTGACGTCACGTGAAGACTACTGGTTCTGAGATCGCAGGTTCAAGGCCGCTTGGAGGTGGTTAAGGTTTTTAAAGTTATATCAATGTAAGTTAAAATAATTATTTAAATTTAATATAAATAAAAAATTTGAAAATCTAATTGCATTGCCGAAAAAACTTACATATGGGAAGAAATGCTTGTGCCATAAAAAAAGAGAAATAAAAAAAGTACATATTTTAATTAAATTTTAAAAGTTACAATAAAACCCCTAAATAAAAAAAAATAATAAAACAAAAAAATTTTCCTTGCGCCTGGACTTGAACCTGGGACCTCAGGCATGCTCCGCGAGTGCTTTTCTCTCTCGGCCATTGCGACTGTTAGAGCGCCGTGAACGTGAACTATTTGGGTAGCTTTCCCTGCAGGGTGCGTATATACAAACATACATACATATACATACATATGCCCTGCATGTCAGCAAGTTTGTACCGAAAGTATCCATAAAGTTTTCAACATGCGCCTGAAAGTTACATATACATGTTTATGTATATGCCTTAAAAATTATGGCAAGAATTTTGTCATGCCAAGTATTCACATACACAACATAGTCATATTTAGTTACATGGTTGTTGTTATTGTACTTTTTATTTTGTATGCGAATATTTGCGCGCCGCCACTGTTTGTTGTTTGTCGTTGCCGCCGTTTGTTTGTCATAAGATTCACATATATGACTCATAATCGTATACTATTTGCCGAAAAATGCGAGCTCCAAATATGTATTTAAAACGTTCATTTGTATGTAGATTAGTGTGCGTATGAGATAATTTTTTCAAAAATTTTGGCTTCTAACTTCTTCTTCAGTACTAGATCTTTAGCGCCAAAAACACTCACCAGTTCAAAAGTCTCGAAATTTGGTACATTTAAAAAAATATTTAATTTGACTTTTTAAAATTACATATCGCAAGCTAAAAGTTGCTAAGTATACTTTTCCACAAAATATATAAATAATTATCCCTGAAAATATTCTGATTCATGTTGGCGTCAGAATGCTAAGTTTTAACCCTCTTTTGTCAGAAAAGAGCGAAGTTCGCTTCATATCCTAATTTAGAGCTTTCACAGTCTTAAAATAATCAGAATTATATATAATTTTAACTCATATACAGAATCACAAATATGAAATGTTCTCTTTTTTAAGAAGTAGTAATAAAATAATTAGAGAATCTAAAATCCGTAGTAAGCGCGTATTGACCATGTACCTTTTTCACGATCACAATATCTTTGAATTTTTTTTTATTCTTACGTTAGGGGGTGACCCATCAATGTCTTCCTTAAAAATGCTTCCGAGCAGTTGTTGGATCTTTTTCGAAAATTTTTTCTTCACTTACGCATAAAAAAATATACCTGATTATTTCTGAAACGTGTCCGCTGATCGAACCACAACATTCTTCCCAGCAATGATCTTTTCATTTTTTTTATTATCATCTCGCCTACATTAATTTCGGATTCATTTATTCGGAAATTAATTGCTTTCATTTTCCTTTGTTTTAAAAATCAATATGGTTTGACCAGAAGCGTTTGGCAGCGTGAGGGTTAAATGGTATTAACCAGAATTTCAATTGTATGTTTGTTTACGTTTGTGTAGTGAATAATTTAAATCTATTTCCGCGTAGTATTTGTTAATAGTTAACAAGGGTTTTTTTCTAAATTGAGACAAAAAAGTAATTGACAAATATGGAGGGAAGTTTATATTGCCAATACCAATAAAAAAACTAAAATAACATGTGCTTGCAAGAAAAAAATTTTCATCCATAAATTTTGATAAACTGTATTGTATTGTATTGTCATTAAAAACAACAAGGAACGCATTTCTAAATTACCTACAATGATAACAATAATATTAATATTTTGGCATTTACAAATTTGCTGTATGTTTGGCGCAGTTTATACTTAAATTTGTAGCATGCGTTCTAATTTTTTATTGTAAATGAAAGGTCCTCCGAACGACGAATTAATTTCTTGGAAAACTATTTCAAGGCAGAAATACATTCGGAGGTTTACCATTGCCTGCCAAAGGGCGATCGCTTTAAAGAGCAAAACTTTTCCTTATTTTAGATGTTGCTGCGATCATAGATGGCACCTATGTAGGTCCTAAGAAGTGTTGGTACGCACCTTTAACCATTAAGCCCCAACGGCTGCCCATAATACATACATATACACCTATTTATTTATACATTCATAATCGAAGCTAGCAATGTCTTCACTAATAAACTAATGATTAGTATATATTTAGTTTTTTAATTTTTTCATCAGCATTCAAGCATAATGATAAGCTCCAAATATTCTGATACAGCGATAAAAACAATTTAATGTAGCTTAAATTTATGTAAATTAGGGCGAAGTCAATGCTCATCAAAAATTTAAATTATCAGCGAAACAATGAATTTGTATTACAATTCCTACTAAAATTAGTTTCTTTTTAATGAAAATCAGCGAGCGTTAGGTTTTCAATCTAGTTTAATCAAAATTTA
>NW_016165968.1:0-25727 GCF_001687245.7 Rhagoletis zephyria | reverse complement strand
CATAGCCCCCATACCTTAAGGTAAGACGTATTCTACGTCAAAATTAACGGTTACTCATATAATTCGAAAACAATCATGTATCAAGTTTTACACAGAATGACGGATATTCATTCCAAAATACATCAAAAGTATGCTTAATTTTTTTATAATCTACATACATACAAATCAGCAGCATAAGCTGTCGTATCCCATCTCAAAAATTCATTTTTAACTTATCTTCCGAGCAACAATGTTATCAACACCACACACCAATTAGATTAACACTATCGGGGCATGTTCATCACCAAATTTACTAGTGAACTCAATAAGTTCGCCAATTTGAGACAAAATCTAAACAAAAGCTCCTACTTGGAGGATAGAGTAGTGTACACCAAAGGCCAACTGCTTGGCAGGATATGGTCTCACCTACTGAATATGTCCACAGGGAAAATTGTGCTTTGCAACTTGTTAACTTGCATGCGCTTTTTGCTTTTAAAAATTCTGAGATCTCCAACTTGTTACGTATGTATGTATGGACACCAAAAGCCATCTATTTACACAGGCATGTAGGTTTAACTACACATACATGCATACATATGTATGAACGCCTAAAATTTTTAACATTGTGTTTCTAACGAGCTTCCGGTTATAAAGTCAAACCTCTTTGGTGTGTCAACCAACGCATCTCTCTCTCTGAGCTTCTTCTCTTCAACAGAGCTGTGCACTCAGTGACTCCTCATGCTGCTTGACAATGGCTACAAAGTTAAATTCCCGCACATATAGTCACACAAACATGTGCATTAAAATTGAAAACAGAGCAAACAATGCAGCAGAATGCCTGCAAGTCCTTCGAGGATGTGCTGTCTGCAATTTTGTCCACCTACTGATCCCACATGCTCTTCAAGTTTAAAGTTTGTGTGTCGTTTTTTTGGAAAGTGCTTGTGCTATCTAACACTGTTCTAAAAGGCGTTAACTGTACATTGTAGTTTCGCACACATGCTGATCATATCGCAAGTATCTATGTAAAAGTTTGGCCTTAACTATTTAAGTTTGGCAACACGTGTAAAAGCATCGAAAAGGCATGTTGCAACTTTTAGTAATATTGTAATGAACGTACATACATACCTGGTAAATACATATGTACATAGAGGAAGTTCTGTGTACTTACAATGGATCCTTATAAGAGTGAACATTTGGCATAAGATTATTTTTAAAGTTAGAAAAGGGGCAGTTACTGTATACTAAATACTATGGTAATGGTAGTTATAATGTTAATGATAATATGGTAACGGTAGTGGCAATGGTAACAGTACTACTGAAGCTTGTGGTAATAGTAATGGCATTGATAATGGTAGCGGTAATGTTGTTGGTAATGATATTGGTATTGCTAAGAGCACTGGTAGTGTTGATAATGTAAATGATAATGGCAAAGTAAAGGTAATGGTAATGGTAATAGTAAGGTCATGGTTATGGTAATGATTATGATAATCATATAGGTGATGGTAATGTTATTGGGAATGTAATGCAAATAGTAACAGTGACAGTAATGGTAATAGTAAGGTTATGATTATGACCCTGAATAGGTAATGGTAGTGGAATTGGTAACAGCATTAATAATAGTAACGGTATTGGTAATAGTCTTGGTACTGGTAATGGTAATGGTACTGGTAATGGTAATGATAAGTCTAATAGTAATTGTAAGATAGTGATAATGGCGTTGGTAAGGGTAACACATAGAAATTGTAATTGTAGTGTTAGTGGAAATAGGGATGGTAATGCTAATACATATTCATGAAAAATTCAGCTCTTCTAACTAATATTCAACTTGCGATTAACTTGTTACATTAAGCGCATGGAGACACCTCTTACTTAAACAATTTCTACAGCTTTTTGTTTCATCTACAAAGCGTATATACGTTACAAGTTCAAAAAACTTATTTAAATGTTAATAAATGCCAAATTTTTTCAACTCACCCAAGCCCAACACTCCCTCCGCATATAAATAAGAATGGCCAACAAAAACTGGTACAAATGAAAGTCAATGGTTTCCTCCTCCCCCCATCTGCTGCTGCAAGCCATACCAGCAAGTTTGAGGTTATGTATAAAATGTTTTGAGCATGTTTCAACGGATGTACAATGTTTGCCTCTTTGCATGAAATTCTGCTTGTTGCTCTTTTGTTGTAGGTGGACTGTGCTGATTTTGATGTTGTAGAAACCATTCGGGCGCTAAGCGAAAGGCTTGCAGCCTCACTCCCTCACCCCCCTTCCCCATTCCAGTCTTTTTAACTTTTGGATCCACTAGCAAATAAGTACATATTTTCGTTTACGCTAGCGGCAAGTATGTAAGTAGTTGTATGTTCGTGTTGCAGTGGGAGTAGGCCTTAAATGTGGCTTGTTGCTGCATGCTGCTGCTGCCTGCGGCGCAACACACAACCAGTTGATATCAATGTTGCTGCCACCAACAAGGTTGTAGGTATGTTATGTTTTTCGGTTTCTGCTTCATTGCTGTGGCGGCAGCCAATAGGAGTTACTAAAGAAGAGTAGTGAGTTCATTTTATTTGCATTACATTTGGGCAATTTTGGTTACGTAGCTGGTTAGTTAGTTCATTTGTTGTTGCCGTTGTAGTTATGTTGCAGCACTCAACGTTGTTGCTTGTACTTTGTTATGTTGCATTTATTTGTCGATTGTTGTACTGCTGGTTGATTCTTTGAGGCAACTGAGTATTGTGTGCTCCCTCCCCCACCCCCTAATATGACATGTGGTCTTTTGTTTGTAGCAAATTTTGTATGTTTTATGCTTTGTTTTTTTTTCTCATTACACTCGAACTTGTTTTCTGCATTTTCATTCAATATTTGCCGAAACATGAAAATTCCTTGTACAGCGCTCAGTATTTTGGGTGGCGAGAAAGGTGAAATGCTGCGCTCGTAGTTTGGCTCTGAAGGATATTTCTTTTGTTTGCGTATTTTTTCTGTAGGATTTTGAAAACATTTTTCACAAATGATTGGTTAATTTATTATTCATTTATTTTAAGGGGTAAACAAAGCAATGGATCAGAAAAATACTTGGTTAAAGGCTAATTAGGCTGGAAGTTCTATCCGGATTTTTTGATCTCTCTACTACAATCCCTGAAAGCAGTATTTCTGCACTGTGACCTGTATATGTGTGTGTGGGATATTTGCGGTCATAAAAATTACTCTCAGTGACTATTGGGTAATTATTTATGCAGAAATTAGATTTTAAGAAAATTCGATCACATTTTATTTAATTTCAAAAGGTACTCAAACTTCGCCAAAACAGCTTTTAAAATTCAATAAATGTCACCTTCAGGTCAAGACGCAGGGGTGGTATTTTGAGGGACTTTAGTCGAAAGTTCGGGCACATACTACAAAGGCGTCGGAACATAGGTAAATTTTCCGCTGCTGCTTCCGATATTTTCCACCACATCGACATTCGAATATTTATTTTATCAATAAAACAACCCAGTTAACATTGGCTTGGAAAACAATTCGAAAATTATTTTACTGCAATTTCGTTTAAAATAGATTGACCATCGATTCGAGAACAAAGCCATTTTCCAATAAAATGGAACTATCCTTAACTAAAGTATTCTTTAGTCGTTATGAACTCCAAGTCCAACCCATTTCTCGAAGGGAATTCTAAGACAATCCATCTCTTTCTTTAAAAATTCTCTTTGAGATTGGACTGAAATTTAAATTTACAACGAAACTGAGTGCAATGAATAACGGAGGCTAATTTTTCTCTCTTGTTCCTACTGTTCCCATCGTTTTCTAACGCATTTCGAAAGGGCTCCCAATATAAAATGAACTTTGGAAAAGTAAGGTTGGTTGGTCAGTTCACAGTTCAAGACTCATATTTGATATAGTTGGTAATTTTCGAACGTTTGTTGTAATGTTCATTGACGATTTTTCTGAATTTGGTTGTGCAGCTATCAACCATCTGCTATACGTTCTTTGGTACAAATTTTGAATGAAAAATTAAGAGAAATCGCACCTTACAACTTTCTTTAAGCTCAAAAATTTTTTATAAAAATTTGCTGAAGGAATATTTTTAGACCTTCATGAGATAGCCTCAAGCATAGACCATAGATTCCTAACTTTTTATAAAAATTGTCCCAACACTTTACAAGATATATGCACTTAATATTTTTGGTAAAAGAATACACCGTTTTTACGACCTATTTGCCATTGAAGTTTCGCATTTCTGTTCACAAGTTTCGACCTTCTATTTGCACTTGCTAGTTATAGTCAAATATTTGTTCCAGATCTAGAACTATCTGCCACCTCTTGTAAAAAAAATATTTACTAGACATTTCAAATAGAAAAAAATCGCAACTCACAGAAACAGTTCGTAAAAACCTTCGTGATCTTTGGGGCTACCAAAGATGCTCTATACTCTTTATAAGATTTACGTACCTGAAGCTTTTGAGACAGGAATACACCGGTAGAAAGTTGGTGCGAAATTTTGAATAGGGTTGGCATACCGCTTAAAGTCTCATGGGTGGTGCGAAAGAATAAAAAAGGGCCAACCCTGAAATAATTAAGTAGTACCTCCATATTGGGCAAAAAAAGAGGGAAGTTGGTTTTCTAAATACAAATCTTAAATCATCATAAGTCGCAGCAAATCAAATATGCAACCGCCCAAGCCAAACTTGCAAAATCAGAAATCAAATTCCCACTGAAGACATGTCGTCACAACACCAAAAATAGCCCATAAAGTGGCAACTCTTTATTGTTGCAACACACACACACACACACACGCAATTAGCCAACAACATTTTACGCATAACGACACTCAAACCACAAGCAAGGACACACATTAAGGAAAGGCAAGGACAACTAAGCAAAATAGTACCTACTTGGCGGGTATGCCACTTCATGCGGCCGCTAGGAGGGGTGGTGGTGCTTAGTGGCAAATGGCAACTTGTCCCAGTGTCGTGTCGGGGGAGGCGGTGGTGGTGGTGGTGGTGAGCGTAAGAGATATGCAAATGAATGTTTACTCAACAATGGGCCAACATTTTAAGTAATTGGAACTCCATTTAGCACTGTTTATGATCTCACAACACCAACCAACAACAGCAACAATGACTCTTCAACTATACATACATTTATAGTGTGGTGTTAGTGTACTTGGGGTAAATAGTACGAGAGTAAAGGCAACAAAGAGTTCAACAACTGTTCATTGTGCCACAAAATATGCGGCCACTAAGCTACAACTAAGCAAGGAATGCTTTACGAGCAGCCACGCTGATGGGCGGGTGGCACAGGCACAGGCACAGGCCGATATGGCAGATGTTGGTTGCCAAAGTGGGCGTTTCACTGCAAATCCAATCACTTGGAGGATTGTGGGTTGCTTTTTAGTTACTTTGTAAGGATTAGACGACGCACAAGAGAACAACGAACTAGTTGCAACAACAAAAACAGCAACACAGAGCCAGAGGAAGCGGCATCTGGCGTCACACCATTCACAAGGACTGGCCAAGATTTGCGTACAACATTGCTTGATATGGCTGGAGTTTAGACGCATGTGTGTGCCTGCCTACTATGCGTGTGCGTGCGTGCTTAGCTAGCAGATGAGCAAAGAAGAAGGACATGTGTGCTTGTATGTAAATGTTGTACAATTTCATTTGTCATTCAGAGCTTAGAAGGGATTTTGGAAAATTTTGAAATTCGTTTGTCGTTCGCTCGTCTTTACGGCTGCTTGCTCATTACATTTTCATTATTTATGCGAATGTTCAACATAGCAGCGAATAGTTGAAGTTGATGATTTGTACAGCCTCACACACCCACTGAAAATCCATTCATCCAGCTGCCAACACCAATTCGCTCAACTTAATGGCATGCATGGTTTGTTGTGTCTATTTTCGTTTTTTTTTTTTTTTATTATAGGTGGCTGCTTTTGTCTGCATGTAAAGCATAAAATTTTATTGCGTATCCGTGGTGATGTTGTTGGTATGTCTAAGCCACAATGGGCTAAACAGCTAAAGGACATTCCGGCGCCTCAAACACTTGTCCTCATTCGGCGACAATCCAAGTATGCGTTCAGCCATCAAATTGTTATACTTGTCGAGTAGCATCGTACATTGTGCTGGACTACATTCATATTGTATGTAGTAAGTTGTCGTTGGTGGTGTAATATTACAAGATTTTAATAGTGTTTCACACTAAGAGCTCAACGCACACCCACACGCATACCATGCATGCGAGGCAATATTGTACGTAAAAAGTTTTTGGGGGTTGCTTCAAAAATTTGTCCATTTGCTCGTCCTGCAACAGCATTAAGGTCCATTGTAGTCGTGGTGTTGTTAATGGGTTTTGCCAATTAGACTGACAGTGAATGTAATAAAAATCTATTAAATCGAAAAGTTTTACTTTGTGCTGGTCTACAAGTGCATACAGGGAATGAAACTTTTTAGACATGAATATTAGAAGTGTAGCTTAAGCTTGTGACTAGTGGACTTTTGCGTATGGAACTTTGAGTGTTACATAATTTTAACTATAGTTTTGCGAAAAGGTCTGCTTTTTAGGTACTATGAACACATGAATATTAAAAATAACAAAAGGCAAGTTTTTTGTGGGCGACTTTCGTTATATTAGCTAGAAGGCTGAGCGACTCAAGTCTACTTGGCTATTCCATGTCTTCATATTACTACGAGGTTAGAACGAGCGAACGAGTAAAGGAAACGATTATAGTATGTCGTTTAGTGAAATCTACGATGCTTAGAGAGTTCTAATCCCAAGATATAGTTGCGTTAAAATCGTGTACTGAACGGACAGCCATGGCGTTGAGGCCATTGTAATCGTGGCCTTAACCCTCTGCTACTGACGCGACTAAAATCTCCCCATATTACTGACGTTTAGTCTCTCAGATACCAATTTCCAGTTCAAAATATCTGTGGCATTTTATTGAAACAACTTATTTCGAGGTGGGTCACACTAGGTGACAAATGAAAGTGTACACCTTGTTCTAAAATAATATGCACAATTATTTTCATCTTTTTTTTTAATTATTTATGAAAATATAGTTCGTAATACAATATAAACCTTTTAAATCAAAATTCGACAATTTATACAAAGTTCAAAAAAATACAAAAACTTTTCATCAAAAGTTTCAACTTTGTATTCAGAATTTCTGGAAAATTTTCGAGTATACAGTCTTATAGCTCATTCAAGTTTCAAGCCGCTAAAATGCGCGTTCAAAATCTATTTTTATTTTCTAATTTTCTACAATTTTTAAATAAAAAGTTGAAAATTTTGATGAACATTTTAGGAATTTTTGTGAACTCTATATAAAGTGTGGTGTAGTGGTAAGCAGTGCGCGCATTCACTCACCAGCACCTGGGTTCAAGCCCTGGTCAAAGCAACATCGCAAAAAATTTAGAAAAAGGTTTTTCTTAACAGCGGTCGTCCCTCGGCAGGCAATGGCAAACCTCCGAGTGTATTTCTGCCATGAAAAACAGCTTCTCATAAAAATACAATCGCCGTTTGGAGTCGGCGTAAAACTGTAGGTCCCTCCGCTTTGTGTGACAATATCAAGGCGCACGCCACAAGTCGGAGGAGAAGCTCGGCCAAACACTAACATATGTGTAAGCGCCAATCTATTATTATTATATAAAGTGTGAAGCTGGCATTTACATACAGTGCCGAACTGAAGTATTGGCACAGTGAATTTTTCTCAATATATGCAAAGTTTTTTATTCTAATTTATTTTTTATTTTTTTATTTTTTATTTTTTATAAAAATATTGTTCATTCTATACCAGAAAACATAATAATAAAATCTCTAAACTTTGTGCAAAACTCAGGAATATTCATAACAAAAGTATTGGCACAGTGAATGTTTCGCAATATATGCAAAGTTTTTTATTCTAATTTATTTTCGATAATTTTGTATAAAAATATAGTTCATTCTACACCAGAAAACATAAAAATTAAATTCATTAAATTTGCACACTAAATTGCAACTTCTTTTTCAGATTTTTTAGAAAATTTCTAAGTATGCAGTTTTATAGCCCATTCAAATTTAGTATAACAAAGTGTAAGCTTGAAGTCGCTAGAAAATCGCGTTGGTTTTTGTCAATTTTTTTAGTGGAAGGTGTTGCTCATTTTCCCCATACAAAAAATAATTGTCGAATGTACTTTGTATGGAAGAACTTGCTACTTATATAAAACCTTGTACAAAAAAAACTAACAGTTGATGACACTTTTGTTGCTTTTTTCAGAAACCACCGTTACAATGGGGACAAAAAAATGCAACAACATGAAGTTTGAACAAAAAGCTTATAGCAAAATCTATTTTGGTTTAAAAAATTTTACATAAGGGCCATTCATCTAAACGCGCAAATTCCTCGTAACCATGTAAACCTCGTAAACTTACTTAATTTTATATAGAAAATCGGGTTATTACGAGCTTTGCGAGGCATTTACGCGTTTCCATGAATACCCGTATAATTTTTTTTTTTTAATTTTGGCCTTTGGTAGCAACCACTGTGCGATGTCGCGAATGTATTCCTCTAGATTCTGGCACGAAGCTTGGAAGAAAGTACGTCGATTTGTGCTTAAGGTATAAGGACCACGGATTCCTAATCGAAAGTAATTGAATTACTTAAAATAGCAGATTGACTAAATGGTGAAAGATACCGAGGATATCAAGTAAAGACCTACAGTGACAGCCAGTCTGCTCTAAGGGCCTTTGTGGTTCATATCTCTCCAATAACTGCCCAGGAATTTAAGTTGAGGCTGAATTATGTTGCAAAATGAAACAAACTTGAAATTATGTGAGTACTAGGACACTGTGGTGTTTTGAATTGAAAACTGACTGGATACCGTCTTACTACAATTATATCCCATTTTAAATGGTGCACTCTTGTCCAAATGATTATATTGTGACAAAGTTAGAGGTGTCCAGAAAGATGAGAACCTATTTTTGAAAAAAGTTTCTTTGCAATGCCAGTTTTTTTCGGTTATTCGAGAAGACAAAGGACGCAACGAAACACATTTCATGAAGTTTAAAAAATTCTGCGTAATAAACTGAAGTTCCTAGTGAGATACGTTCCGTTTTACAAAAGCCTTAAATATCTAGATATATGTTATATTATAAAAAATATAACGCTGTTGTGGAATGTTTGAATAAAAAAATGCCATTACGGCAGAGCAATTTGTAGCAAGTCACCTACTGCTATAAACGCTCCACCCTTCTTCCATTCCGGTTTTACCTAAACAAATCTTACAACAACCCAAATTGAAGCTTTCAAATAGACATTTGTCAACTCAAGCGCGTAATAAACAAAGAAATACGTATCGAACGCACCAGAAGAAATCAAAGATGGGCATCTACTAAATTGAAGAAATCCAATTTGGTTCGAAACGAGATAAAGCCATTTTAATAAAAGTGAGCTAACAACCTTTTTCGAATAAGCACAAAGTTAAGAAACTTAAAGAGAAAAAAAAAACTACCTCAGAAACGCTTTTGTTTCGCCAGCTTCTTCATCAGTTCACTAAGCACAGTTCAATAGCTTGGTAGCCGTTTGTAGAAACCCACACACTCCAACTTATGTTGCTAATCTTTGAGCCAACAGTTAAACAAATCTTCATTGGCACCAACAACAACAACACAGCAATAGACACGCCGTGGAACAATGGAAAGTGTAGCAGAAAACTAATAAAACTCTGTCAAGTTGATGAAGAAGCAAGAAAAAGAAAAAGGAGAAAAACGAAACCCGATGCAACAATGCCTGAGCGGAGACAAAGTGAAATGAAAGAAAGGAAATTCAATTCGCGATAAGCATCTAAAGAGAAATATCTAATAAACTCAGCTCAGAGACTTGGACACGCACACGACCGCTGTTTGCACCCAAATGATAGGCGGACAGACGACGCGTAAGCGTAAGTGTCCATTTGAGGGCAAAACTGTTGAGAATGAGAATAGAAAAAAGAAAAACAGAACAGTAGCCAAAGTTGATAATTGTAACTGGCGCAGACTGTGGCAAAGAAGCCAACTGAATGGAGGCTGAGTGCTGCTATGCCTGCCCCTTTTCGCGCGCGCGTATACCCAAGTCGGAGACGAGATGCGCGGCAGCAATCCGCTTGAATGCTAATCCGAGCATCGAGAAACACAGGTAGCCGATGTAAAACACCTTCGTCCGCCTTAGCCTCGCCCCTCTTCGATTTGGCTTCACTCGTTTTGGGGAGAACAGCGCGGACGAACGAAGCGAAGTGATGATCGCCTCAGCTCGTCGGCGTCGCCGCGGGGCGGCGCAAATTTGGCGACACTTTTGATCATTGATCGCGTTTATCTTGATTCTTGAAGGTGATCTGTGAGTGAGGGCGCGGGATTAAGGGTAGCAAAGTAATTTGGTGCGGTGCGGTGATCCTCATCAGACATTTGTCGCTAATGTGTTTTAAATTGAATGCATCGCAGCCATTTCTGGTATTTCGGCAGCCTTTCGTGCCAACAATCGGTTATACCTGTCCCTCGTAAAGAAACGCAGATACATTCATAGCACGTACAGGTGTTTGTGCTGTGGCTTGAGATCAAGATGCTTTCGTTGCGATAAGCGAGATTTTGTGCTGTTCTTCTCAATTTTATGCATTTTATTGTTAATAGTTGTTGTTCGCACTGGCACTTGGGTACTTTGTCGTCGGTTTCGTAGTTAATGGACTTACCATGTTCCTGACCATAATGATGCTACGCAAAATGACTCACCTTTGGACTTGTAGCGCAAAATGCATATCGCCTCGCATGGTTTCGATTTGATCGGAAAGAATATGTACGTACATAAACAGTTTGTTGAGGATCTGCATCAACTGAAATGTACATTAAGAAATGTAATTGATGCGATTTGAACGATGCGATGCGCTGTGATTAAATGACGACAGGTCAATGAAAGTGCCCGCAGGGTTGATGGAAATTCCTGAAGATTAAGTAAATGCTGCACATTACATTGTTTGTTGTTGTGTAAAACGAGCCTGTATTGTAAGAAAACATGTATCTAGATAATGGAAATCACGACAGTTTTGTGAGATTAACTGAGGTGGAAAGTTGTCGAAATTTATAGAAATCCGAACAAGAAATGACACAAAAGATGGCACAGCGCCGAAACCAATTAGCCTCCAAACCAAATTGGACCAGGCATAACAAAGATTTATTTCAAAATACCTCACCTTTTTGCATCGTCAGAAAAATCAGCAAACATCAATTAACTGTACATTAGCCTTTTTTAGTGATATGAAACTGTATTAATTACTTCATGTTGGTCCGAGCTATATCCATAAGCAAAAGTTTTCTTTTAACAGAGGTCACCCCTTCACAGGCAATGAAAAACCTCCGAGTGCATTTCGGCCAAACACTAGCAAAAATGTTAGCGCCATATATTTTTATTATTTTTTTTAAGGACCAACGATTCCAACCGCTTGCAAAGCAAATCCAACAGCGAGTAACAGAGAAGAAGAGAGGAAACGAACACTCACAAATTTTCTTGTTTAAATTTGCGCATACTAAGATAAAATATTAAGGTAACCAGTTTCCTCTCTTCATGAATGTAAATTTACACACCGCGTTAATTAAATTAAACATTGCCCGTGCACTTTTACTTACCAAATGTGTGGCGTAGAACGAATTTCAAATTAGTTTGCTGAGTTCTAAACATTTATTGTTCACAATTTCATAGTTTACACCTAAAATGTTTAAAATTTGCTCTAACATATGTTTGTTAAGAGAGGTAACCAGTTTTCTCTCCTAATGCGTGCAGAATTAAACGCTGTTTGTTTACTTTTACATACCAAATTTGTCACGTAGAGAAAAATTACACACAAAGTGTTTAAAATTGAGTAAATATGAGCACTTAATGTTTTTTATTAGTAAAAAATATCTACCCTGACTCTCCTCTCAAATAGCAAGCCCTTCGCTTGTCGTTCTACAAAATACTCGAGCAGCTGAAAGCAGCCACAAATACTTTCGCAATTGTGATGGACTGAGAATGAATGTGAGTTCTTGGCAGGCGCTGCTCGGCTCCATTATTTTGTATCCAGCGACCGATAGTGTACTCTGCGAGACGATATGCAGACAGACAGTGACTAAATTACAGAACATTTGTTGAAATAATCGGTTTAGCGACAGCAAGGTTTTACTAACTAAATTCCTAGAGGCAACCTTCTAGATATAGGAAAGTATTTATTCAAGGAAATTGTGCTTGATGACTAGCTTGATGACAAAGCTCAAATGGCCACGGCCCGCATTTAGTTGTACTGGAAGCTATTTGGGGGGAAACTAGTGCATCAGACACTGGAAAGCCGGATGTACGAAATCGCTTCAAAACATCTAACATGCCAGTCTGTTGAAAGATAAGTTAGGCTATCAAAAAGCTTCTTTTTTCAATTATCGCCAGATGCTGAATACCACGCTGCATAGAAAATGTATAACCTGAGGCTTTCAGATATTTTTTTTTACTATTTAAGTATCGATTAATACATTGTACTACAACAAATTTTATGCCAATAAATAAAAAATGTTATCGTAACCGCTCAATCATTCCGAAACAGCTAAAACTATTTACTAGCACACACATAAAAAACTAAAATAAATTTCCCATTCCCATTCAATTATTACCACCAATAATTACAAGAATGTTAACACTAAGTGCAAACAAAAATTTAAAAGGTTTACCCTTGGAACTCACAGGGAGCAATGATCATAAATATATATTTTTTTAAAATCACTTTCCATTCATTAGTCAAATGGGAAACAAACATAAACGGTAGGACCACCAACTGCCAGCGAACAAGGTGTCACCTAGGGAAGCCCCCTAGAGTAAAGAAGAATGCAGTGACCAGACAAAAAGTATTTATTAAATAAAAGAAGAAAAGTCAAAACACTATTCAATCGAAAGCCAAAATATTAAAAAAAAAAATTTAAAAAACATTTATGGATAAATTGTAATTGTAGCAAACAATAAATGCTTTGAGTGCGTGACAAGAAAATAATCAGAAGAAGAAGAAGGAAACAGAGCATACTTTCTTTTTCTCGAAAAACTGTGAAAAGAAGTAAATCCGTCCAGTGTATAGAAGACACGGAGTTCATACGAAAATTAATGTGTTTGTAAATCCCTGAAGAAAAGCAAGCAGTCAATGCATTGAAATAATGCCAAAAAAAGTTAGAATTGACGATATTCTCAAAAAAGTAGCGACCAATTTTTTAAGTAAAAAAATGCCTGTGGAAAGTGGCTGCACATCTTTTCAGCTGATTGTCAGAGCAAATGCGTGAAATGTTGTAAGAAAACTGTGGCACTGCATCAATGCGCAATTCTTGTTTCTATTTATACATAAATACTTTCCTTTTAAGGACTATGCATTTTTGCTTTAAGCCTCCATCGTCGCCTTTGTTTGGCACATGCATGGTTTGCCTTTTGCTCTCAATTGGTGTCATTTGATGCCACAGAAAGTCGAAATTTGCTGAATAGACTCACTTTGCTCACTTCGATGGCAATTCACTTGGCATTGTTTTTGTTGTTGTTGTTGTTGCGGCTGCTACACCAGCACAAATGTGTTGCATATTGTCACAATTGGGCGAAAGTAAAGTAAAGTAAAAAGTAAAGTGTTTCTGAGCTGAGAGTTATTTGATGCCTTTTTACTGACATAAGTAAGTAAGTTTGTATGTATGTAAGTTTGTATGTATTTGCGTTTGTGAGTGTCCTTTCATTGATTTCAAAGTGCAGTAGTATCATGTTGTTCTTGCTATTGTTGTTGCATGTTTACACAAAGTGAAAGGACATCGCCTACACAAACATTTCAAGTGTTCTCACCAGGGACTTAACAAGCAAAAAATTAAATAGAAATGGATCTACTTTTCCTGTTTTCAAATAGTATGTATGTAAGGAAAATCACAAATTTTATTGCTTGTTTTCGAATTGTTTTTTGTTTCGTTGCATGCGCGCGTCCAGTGAGTTTGCAATAATTCTTGTGGTAATTAAATAAAAATATTTTCTCTAACAACTTTGGTGGTCGATTGGTAGGAATATTTCACCAATTTGGAAAAAAAAAACCTTTCAAAAAATCTCGTCCCTTGCGAGTTCGTGGGATTTGAAAGCGCACAAAGGATTGAGGCACACATAACTACATATATATGTACATATGTATGTGCATACATGCTTCACACATATGGATATATTGTACCGCCATATGTATGTACCTAAGTACGAGTATTTATGCGCAAAAGAAATGTACATTTACAAATTTATACAAATGTGTCGCGCATATGAAATGATTTCGGTTCCCTACAAAAAACGTTGGACCATGTGGTCCATTTGTGCATACATAGACGCCCTCCTATAGCCATTTGATGGACTCGCGCGCCAAACAATCATTTTAACGTATGTATGTACATACTTACATATTTATTAGCCATTCAATTCAAATGCATTTTGGCAACATAATAAATCATATAAAACGAAAGATTATACATATTTGCTAATCTTCGTTTGCTGTTCCTTCTCCGATTCAATATTTAGCATTTCTCAGCGATTTTTGAGCAGCCGCAGACAAGCGAACATGACTGGCGAACATGGTCCCTCAGATCATGATGTGATGCCAATGCTAATAACTCAAAAATTCAAATATTAAAGTGCATAAATTCGTGACAACAACAGCAACAGCAACAACAACAACAACGATCTGCAGATAAACACAATATAAAATAACAAAAATATACATCTGTCCCACAGCCAAAAGCACTGCGATAATGCGCAGACGCAGACGACAGAGTAAAAACTAAAGGGTTATCCTTTCAGTGATCGAAATTAATGAATGTACTCTTATTATTATGCTTACGATTAATATCCTCAATAGCTCCGAGTGGTTAGTTTAAAGCTCAGTTAGTCTAGACTTGACTTAACTTTTCGTTAGAACTGGTCAATGATTACTCAACACCTAGACTTGAGCCAGATGCGAATTTTTGACGTAGAATACGTCTTACCTTAAGGTAAGGGGGCTATGTTCAAATGTTGTAGTTGTAATTTTTAGAGCTTCACAAAAACGCTTATTGCACGAGAACTAATAAAGCGATTTCAAAGAAAAGTGTGGCGTTTCAAAGATAAAATTCCAAACCTGTCGACAGATTCATTTTTGTAAATAACCAATTCGGTTTCTGTCGTAAAAACAACGGTAAACATTGCCTTATTTTGGGGTCAATTTTGAGCCTTTAAAGTGCTCTAGCAACTTATTGTTGGCATATATAACTTTCATTTTCGGGATATAGGTTCTTTGGAGCAGTAGAAATATTATCGGGTACAAATTTTATATAAATTTAACAAATATTGAGCATTTTAAGGCAAAAAATTGTTGAAAAAATTTGCAAATTTTTTTCATTACCAAAATGCTCGAAAACCGCTCGAATGATTTTGTTTTTGTTTTCTTTAATCAAAAATTCAAGAGTTTTCCTTTCGTTTGGTATATGGGAAGTATTGGTTGATATCTTCTATATATGTTTATTTTATTCAAATATATGGGCATAAATGATTTTCCATACAAAATCACCTCGTCATCATTTTGCAAACACGTGCATATGTTGGAAGTGTGGGAAGGAGACAAAAAGTATGTATGCGTATGTAATGCGGCTTTTGATAAACAGAGGCGCGCTATTTATAACCTAATCGCAGCGTGTGTACATATGTAAATACATACATACGTACATATGTTGATTGCAGTTAATGTGGATCTGTTTCTATTTTTAGTAATCTATGTATGTCTATACATACATATGTACATACATATTATATATGTACATACATATATGAACACATGTATGCATAATACGCGAAGACTTTTCGAAGTGAAACAACATTTAGAAAAAGTCCAATCCAAGAATAAAAGTAAAGGTGAGGACGTACATAGATAAAGAAAAGGATAAAGGCCAAGGTAAAAATAAACACAAAAACAAAGTTGAGTAAAGATAAAGGCAAACATGAAGACCAAGGTAAATTTAAACACTTTACTTATATGTATAAGTGCAAAGGTGAAGGGGAATATGTATATGAAGAATATGATAAACATAAAAATAAAAACAAAGATAAATATAAAGAAAAATATGAGGTTGAGAATACCGATAAAAGTAAAGATGAAGATAGAGGAAGAAAGATTAAAATAAAGGTAGTTGTAGAGAAAAGGATATAGATAGAGGAACAGAGACTCAATCTGGGAACTATTTCGGGATTTTAGAGATTTTCGGGATTCTTGGAACTTATCGATATAATAACCGATATTTTGTCGGTTTTGTGATCGATTTTGTTATCGAAATTTTTATCGATATTATTATTGATTTTGCTATCGATATTTTCGGAACTTATCGATATAATGATCGATATTTTTATCGATTTTGTTATCGATATTTTGATTGATTTTGTTATCGACGTTGTTATCGATTTTACTGTCGATTTTATTATCGATTTTGTTATCGATATTTTTATCGATATTTGTATCAGTTTTGTTATCGATATTTTTATCGATGTTGTTATCGATATTTTTATCGATTTTGCTATAGATTTTGTTGTCGATATTTTTATCTATTTTGTCATCAATATTTTTTTCGGTTTTATTACCCGTTATTTTTAATCGATTTTTCTATCCATATTATTATCGCTGTTGTTATCGATATTTTTTTCTTAGTGTGTACTTTCGTTTTTGACTTTGATATGCTCTTAACCATACCACGTATTCTACGTTTAAATTTAGCGACTGTATCTCAGATACAGCCTGCAGACCAAGACGAAGGCGCTGGACTGTTCCTTTTTTTTATTGTTTATTAACAGACTTCCAAAAAAGGAGGAGGTTATCAGTTCGTCAGAATATTTTTTTTTTGGGTTTGTTTTGTTTTTTTTTATGTATGTTACCGCATAACCTCAACCGATTTCGATAACTCTTTTTGCATCGGAAAGGTAGTGTCTCATAGGGGTTCCCATACTAATCTGGTTCAGATCTGATCATTGAATCATCAGATATATATATATATATATACATATATATATGTATTTTTTTATATGAGAATTGAAGTCGGTTTTTTTTTTGCTAAAAATTACATGTTCTATATCTCAGCTGTTCGACAGATCGCCGCCTAGGTAACCACCTTTTCAGATGGCCATACCCCAAAATTAAAAAATAGAGCATGAGGTAGGCCCCCACTGCGATGGAAAGACCAAGTGGATAAGGATTTGGTTTCACTTAACATTTCCAATTGGCATCAGTTGGCACAGAAGAGAAACGACTGGCGTGCTGTATTGAGCTCGGCCAAAATCGCTTAAACGGTAACAACGCCAAATAAGAAGAAGAAGAAAGGGCTCAGATGAAAGTTAAGTACTACCTTCACCTTTCGACAAGCTTCCTAAAAAAATTATAGGGCCTTTCGAGTGACTCAATCTGAGCTGAAAATTTTCACATTTTTTGCACGAAGGTGACTCATAGTTTTCTCTTTGTGGGTGTTGCATATATTGCCGTCTTGTTACCTTCGCGCGTTGGCTCGCATCATCTATTTACATGGACTCGTGAGGATGTGCTGGCTGCAACCATCTTCTCGCTGGAGCGGGCTACGGAGGAAACGAGAAAAAAAGCAATTACAACTGAAAAATATTTGTGCGAAAAATGTTGAATTACACATTAAAGCACCCTATACTTTTTGACATCAAAAGTATACAGCACAAGTATAAGTATTCTGTTACCTTACTTACAGAGAGATCTACAATTGTCAACGCTGGCGACAAACGATAAATGCAAACCAAAACAATAATCAAATGCGAACAAACAAATCGCCACAGCGCTCACTGACCCCCCACATAAAGACCACGCGCAGTGCAGAGCAGAGGATAAAGAAAATAGTCGAGGCAAGTTTTATAATTTTTGCTTGTTTTTTTTTTTTTGCAATCGCACGAATACCATCTGAATGATTTTTACATACAAACTATAGTGCAAGTTACCTAAAGCCCCGATTTCTTCTCTCTCTCCTCTTGCTGAGCCCTTCCCGAACATTTGCAATAATCTTGCACCAACTTTTCATTTGTTCGAATTAAAATTTATGCCGGCAAATAATGTCATCCGTAGCGCAGTGAAGAAGACATCGGCCAGCGGCACAAGCGAACGATAAAAATTATGACAAAGTGGCCGGCAAGAGAAAAGTCGCAGACATCAGTTGTGTACTTACTTACATCAATCTATATATACATATTTTTGTATGGAAGTTACGGCGATCGCCAGACGATTTGAATTCCAGATGCATATCGTCGAACAGACTTTTGAATCGAATCAGTTCGACAGTAAAGTAAAGTTCAGCGGGGTGGCTGCAACAAATGTACTTACCATACATTGCGACAGTTGTTGCAACAAGCAACGACAGCGAAACAACACCGTGAACAAGACAAACGTCATTTATGTATGTACAAAAGTACAAACAGAACAACAAACAGATGGTGCGCATACTGGGAAGAAAGTTTACCAGTGGAAGGAGTTCACAAGCGGACATTTGGCAATATGCAAAAAATTTGTTCTGAGCTTCAACATACACGAAAAATGTACAACTTTGTAGGTAGCGGTGCGGTGAGAAGAATGGTCGAAATCGAAGCAAACTCGATCACTACTAATGCAGTCGCCTAGTGTTATCAAAAGCTTTGTTGCAATTGCGGGCGAGTTTGTGATCGCTACGTTCGGTAGTGTTGCCAAAAATATATCTTTACATTCATTTTTCACTAAAATGCATTACTCGTAGCTGCTCTCCGCAGATAATTGCTCCAAGAGTTGCACACCTAATCCCAATTCGAAGTTTCCAAAGGAGTATACAGTGATGTAGTGTATATATGTATATAGGCAGGGTAATCAATTAATAACCGCGTTTTCGGCATTACAAGACATGAGTATGGAGGGTTATATTAGGCTGGTTAGCCACTATGTGGTTTCTCAGAGACCATTAACCTCCAGAGTTGTCTTAGGAAAGTACAACCTGGTAACTTAGCTACTCTATAGGATAAGGAACAAAGTTGAAAAAGTTAACAGCTTTCTTTGAAAATTGGAACAGAAAATCGGACCCCACACATTAACAGAGTCTGAAATCACCAACCCGCTCATTCGCTGCGCATCTCCTGAATCTTGCGGTAAAGCCACTAGTGGGGCAGCCTATCCAAGGTTTCCCTGCTAAGAACGTCGTATTCTAACGTTGAGTTCTAATTGGTTTCTAATGTCTAGTGTTTTTCTAATCACTCTCTAATCGAATTCTAACATATCTAGTTCTCTAGCTTGATTTTCGATTCGAGAACTACATTAGAATTGTAATGGAAAATCAAAACGTTATAGACTGTGTTTGTTGGGTCGTTTCGTTAGACGTTTTTGACCTGTAAAAAGCCGCACTGATGATATCAGTGTCCCGTGCATACGGCAGCAGCATCGAAATCCTGCTGAAGTATTCTTGTTGAATATGCTGTCGTGGTGGTTCAATGGCGGGTTGCTCCATTCAACATCAGAATATTCACGAAAGAGATACACTTTTTCTCTAGTTCCAATTTGAGTGAGCTGAAACAGTGCGTGGGTTTGGCGGATCCCAAGTTCATGCATTTGTTTTGTCGAAGATGTAATTTCCAATCAAGAAAAAGCAAGTGTGTGTCGACTAGCTTGTCTAGGGTATTTTCAAGAATTTTACGCACTGTGAACATCTGCTTTAAGGGGGGTTTTTCAGGCCTGAGGTTATATTGATGAACGCAAAACAGTTGGTTCTTGAAGGGATTCAGTATTTCACATACTAATTTCGGTAGCCATTGTAAGCAATATAAATAATACCACTCACGCACTAATTGTCTCTAATACAACTTTCCTATGCCGGTACAGGATTATCACTGGTGTTGCAATCAAGAGGCTTGAGAACTCTCCCTGCCAGATTTTCATTTCCGGCTGAGCACGAACATTGGCTTATTTTAAAAGTCCTCGAATGACGAGTTGTTCGCGCTATATACATGTTTTGTTTTCACGAGGCATTGTCCAGCATTCTTGGCAAGCTAGTTATTTGCAGTTACCCGTATCACTTCTGACTTCGGCGGCCATCATAGCTAAACGGTTTGAATGACATATTTAACACTCGAAATAATCTGTGGTCGATACCCTAAATTTTTTTAAATTTTATTTTAAACTACAACATTGCCCGAAATCAAGCAACCCTACAGTTTCACTACACTATGCACTCCTCCTACATCATTTTCGTTTGTTTCACTTATTTCCGCTCTGTTAGTTACTTGTTTGCTCGCTGCTCGCTGCGCATCAGCAGTTTGTTGTATAAACATAAATTTTTATGTTTGTATCATTTGTGAATTGTGCGAATATTTTGTTGGAAAAGTCAAAACAAAAGACTTCAAACCACGGGGGGTCCACTACGACGGACTTTGGTTGGCAACATCGGAATGATGACGATGCCGTAGGCACCGCCAAAAGCTTCATCCCCTGCACCGCTGAAAGGCATCTTCGCTTATCGCCGCCGTCCGCCGTCCGCCGTCCACCAAAAGGTGCCCGTTGGCTTGTACCGGCATTGCCCTCAATACTTTGCATTTTTGGTTGCTGATCGCTGCGCGTTGTCGATGCTGTTTTGTTGCTGCAGTTAGTTATGTTGCTGATTGTTGTCGACAACATACGGGTAGGTACTCAAACGAGTACTTCAACAAGTCCAGCAACTGTTGGCGGCATTTTGTGCGCTGCCGCTTTGGTCATGCGCAAATTTAACAACAACACAAATACATACAACAAAAACTTGCGCAAACTACTCAGTTAGTGGCGCATAAAGTTTGTGGCACTTCCACTGGCACAAGGGACTTCACCTTCAATATTTAATTTTCTTTTTTTGTTTTTGCTGGGCATTTACTTAGTGCAGCTTTGATTCGAGCAGCCGGCGTTCCTGAGTTGGAGCTGGAAGCTGTGATTCGGCGTGTGGCTGCGAATAGTTGGGGCGCATGCGGGCGCAAGCCGTTCCTAAAATTCCCTTTTTTCGTGTTGTCCTCCGCAGCGGCAGCGGTGGTGGCGGCATGCAACATATTCTCCGAATTCGAATATCAAAAAATTATCATGTGTGTTTACACGAATCATATTTTTCTCTCAACCTTTACGCCGCACAGCTGCCTTCTCTTCTGGCTGTAGTCGAGGCTGTGGCTTATTTGTTTTGTGCTCAGCTGTTGTTTTTGCTTTTGTTATTGTTACAGTTGTAGCCTACAATTGCGAACACTGATTGTACGCGCTGATAATACGTACATATGTATGCTAGTATGTCGACCAGAACGCCCGCAGCGGGGCTGAGTGAATGCGTCGCGTGGTGCTTGCCTTTTGTTGCTAGAGGCACCATTACGTGAGAAGTATAGACATACTCCTACGTAAGTATTTGTATAACTAAGTTTGGCTATTCAATAAGCGTAAGGAGCAAGCAGGCGGCCAGTTGCTGCCAAATGCGTGCGAAAATCGGCCCCCGCAGTTTGGTTTAACTGGAATTGACTTTCAGCCACTGCGCGCTGATTTGTGAAGCTGTTAAGAGTTAGCCGTGCTGCATCCGGGGTTCAATGGGTATAGAAACATATGTATGCACATATAAATACATATATACATACATACATATTTGTAAACATCTGCGCTAATTTATGATTCAAAACTGCGATTTTGTTGTTCTTGATTTAATTTATTAAATGCGGAAGCGAAAAATATTCGCAGAGCTTCAATGGTACTATTAGAAGCCTTAATGTTTTTTAGGCAAAAATTAAGACTAAATCTTTCTTCTCTCTCTCCCCAATCCCGCAATTCCCACAATTTGGACAACATCAGCAATCCACGATAAAGATACAGACGTTATCCCGTGTGGTATCTTGGAAGTCATCAGGAAGATGGACAGCCTTACTGGCTCCACCCCAGCCAATCAGTTTAAGGATTCACTAAAGTCGGCAGCGTCTGTTGCTGAAGTAGCCAGTAGATGAAGTTTCAAGCGGAAGGCTGTCCTGCAGCAAGCGCCTCGATCATTAAATATGTTTTTGAAGATTTTATACCCCAGAATTTTTCTGTGTTTGACCCGAACGCTACAAGTCCTGCTAATTAAAAATTGCAGCAAGCCTCGTATTAAAGCCCTCAATAATGAGCAAGAGACCTCTGGCGGCGAGTTCCTGTGTTCGTGAATGCAAAGGCAGACATCACCGTAATCGAAGTAATGGAGTGAACGGGATGGTTCATTAAAACCATGGGAGCCTGTGTTGTTTAAAATTAAATAAATTTAAAGAAGCATAAATTTGGTAGCTGCTTTGTGTTGAACTACAGCTTTGTTCCCACCCGAAAAGGAAGAGGATGTTGATGGACCAAAAGCCGTTTCGGTGAACTATTAAACCGCGCTTATGAGCGTTACGCTCCCACAACATAAAACTAATACATACTTGGGCGCTTTAATGGCCGGATTTGCGAAAAATATAACTTTGGTCCAACAGTCGGAAAATTCAGCCTATACGATGAAACGTTCGTAAGGTCTGAGGAAGATCGATTTCCACGGCGTCCGAAACTTGGTAGTCTGTAGCACCAAGTTATTGCATTTAAGGATGCATAAGGCTACGTTGACGTCCTTGTAATGAAACCAAGCAAAATGATCGATCGTACTGTAATTGTTCGAAAAAGCTATCGACACCTAGATATTATTCCTCGGCGTATGTACTGTAGTTTACCCTAATAACTGCAGAGAAAGAATTTTAAGACTATGGGGATGCTGATGGCCTAATTCCTCAAATCGACGATTACGCAATTGATACGAAATTTGAATAACGCAACTCGGTAGTAAGTAACCTGTAAAATATCGAAAACGGGTGAGTTACTTACCGAAGCCCCTATTTTTTATCCGAGTGCAGCTATTGCTACCTACCTTGCCTTGTGATGAACCTTACGGGTACCTACGGGTACGCTTTCTGGATTGCGCACACTAGCTCTTTGGTCTCGGATGGGTCGTTTCATCCACAGCTCAGTCGCACAAGACAATTACTCTACATACTTCATTAAACGAAAATAATTACGAAAAAAAGTTTCGTACCCCATGGTAGGAGGCACCATAAATGTGCCTAACCACCTTCCTTTCGGTTCGTCTCCATTCATGAGGCCGGCCGATTCGCCCCTACACGGCCTAGTGGTGTTGGCCCTTAAATGAAATCACACCCACTGACATTAGTTTATTCACTTTATCGTCCTATCCGTCTATTTGAAGTACCACAGAAGTTTACTCACCACACACTATGTTTCATTTAACAATTCATTTTACTTTATATTCTAAAATCTAGTTCAGAGCGTTAATTCTTTTATTATACGTAATTGTATCGACTGGCGCAATTACGCACTAATGACCTAACCAAACTGTATGCGCTCAGATCGCTTCTCTTCAACAGTAACTCGTGCAGGTACTTGGGTCGCAAATTCCCAATTCTAAGCTTCGTTAGACTCACTCAATATACCCAAACTCAGGAGGTGAACTAGAGCATCATCATAAGCCAAAAATATTGGAAAACCTCACGATGTACAGAACAAAGATGGCGCCTATCTCGGATCTTGTTTAGGTTTTTCTTGCAAAGTTTCTTCTTCCATCCTTGCTCGCGCTTTGGCATTTCTCTCTCACAAATGCAACAGTGTGACGTCACACAAAGATTATTCTCAAAAAGCCTCTCTGATGGGCGCAATCTCGTGATCTATCATACTTGGGAAAACCCAGATTTGTGAAGAGTTTACGGTTTTCACTGAGTTCATACTCTCTTATAATTTGGTTCTTGAAGAACGTCTTTTCCAAGCTAGACTATTTTTACGGCCCACACAAACAACGAAGATAAACTCCACATGAATCAGCTCTTCTCATGCCTTCCTTTTGTCGTTCCCAGCGCAACGTACAAGATGCGTTAAACTAAAACCAATTATCATTCTCCTACAAGCAAATATTAATTTCATCACAACTCACATCGGATAAGTCAAATTAATTTGCCACCAATATTCGCACCCACCACATCCGATAACTCGTCCACATGCACATATGCAAATGAAAGCAAAAAGCAGCACCCTCCTCCTTCAGTGTATCAGTCAAAGCATTAATATTTTATGACTATATTTAAAAATCGTTTTCCTCAAACTAGTGTTCTATTTTTGTAGGGTTGTTTTCCATCCCCCAAAACACCGAAAGCAGTTCCCAAATTCTCACCAACTGATATCAATTGCACGCTTCCCGCATCCCTGCCAGACTCAGCCCCGTATTCATATTCGCACTTCGCACAGCAGTGTTCCCATCATTCTCATTATAATGATTCATTTGATAAGATAACGAAGTGGAAAATTGAAATANACTTCGCACAGCAGTGTTCCCATCATTCTCATTATAATGATGCTTTTGATAAGATAACGAAGTGGAAAATTGAAATAAACAAGCGACACCATTGCCAATGCAATTACCGCCACCAACGAAATTGCCATCATCATTATCAACAAAATTTCAGTGCCGCAGTTTAGAGGTTATCAGTTGGAGTGGGTGAAGAAGGCTGCGGCAGCCAACTGAGGGTTGAAATTCGGTTTGAGTTGATAGACGATTTCATAGCTAAAACAAAAGAGGGTTCTGAAATCACAGAAAGACAGAAGATGAGTCGCAGGAAGATAATTAAATTATTTAGCGTGTTTTTAACTGAACAAGCTGCGTGGCGCTATCTACACACATATGTGCATTAGGGTGGTCCAAATTTTTTTTTCCCCCAGATAGGGTTTGGGGCACCTTCCAAAATTTTTCCTCTTACCGAAAGGGGTGCTGGTACCAAGCCTTACATTTTAGAGGATGCTCATGATGCTCATATTTTACTCTAGAAGTACTTTGTACATATATTAATCAAACAATTGGTTCAGTAACCTAAGAGCATTTCAAATTTAAATTATCTGTTAAAATATCACAAGCTTCAGTTGCCATGGCAACAGTAGCTTTTTATAAAAATCAGCTATATTTTTGTTATTTTCACAGCGATCCTGCAGCAAAAGTTGGTATTAGATATTACAAATATCAAAAGGAAAAAACTAAGGGGGTGCCCCGTTTCTAGGATAAATTTTTTCCCATACAAAAATTGGACCACTCTAATGTACATCCATATATACATATATTTTGAAAATTTGTCAAATAAATTATAAAATGTTTTATGCAAACACGTAGTTTCTTGAACTAAATCTAATTGGTAAAAAAGAATTGAACCATTCTTACCCAAAGCTAAAACTTTAAGTCAGCTGAAAACGGCCACCACAAGTTTTGCAATATGTCACTTCCACTCCACTACCTCCAAAATAAAATAAAATTTTCGGAAATTTAAACCTCAATTTTCGCATTAAATATTTACAAGTGGTCAAGTATGTCCAAGTCTAAACCGAGCTAACAAATGTCTCACAAATTTCTTCCTCAAACAATTAGTTACAAAAATGTCTACTATGCTTCTTCCTAATTTCTTTCGCTTACTTGGTAGCTATACATTTTTAATGCACTCACCGGAATAGTTTCTACGCCTGCCACCACTGACTGGCAGCTGCTAATTTAGACAACAACTTCTGCCTTGCCTTTGCCGCAGTTGGACATATTTCGTTTACATAAACTTGCAACGGTACCTGCTTCCAATTTACCAAAAAAAAAACAAAGAAAAAAAAAACTAACCAACAATTTTACCTTCGTCCAAAAACTATCAATTCTCCTGCCGCTTCAATTTGCAC
>NW_016165967.1:0-25728 GCF_001687245.7 Rhagoletis zephyria | reverse complement strand
CACATTTGTTTCTTGGCTGCAACAAGATAGCAGTCCGAGTCTGTGGTTAGCCCTCGGAGTGTACGTATGTTTGTATATCCAAAACTCGTGAAGCGTACCCTTCGCCTATCACAACATATCCCAATTGGTCTCTCATTTTTGGAGCCGGAATTAGCCACTAGTTTGATGGATCTTTTTACGGAGGAACCTTGTGCTGCCCACTACCATGGCCTTGGCGAAGTCGACCAACCAATCTCCTTTATTGGACGTTTCCTCATGGATTCTGTACTCATACATGAGACATTTTTGACAGTAAATTGGCGGCATGCGTGAATATTAGGTTAACCTTGTAAATAGTACGGTATTATCCTCGAAATTAATCCATTGGTAACATACTGATTACCGATTACAGTACCTCCTTAATAACATTTAGTCTATGAAAATATGTCGTCCTCATTCTAAGAGAATGGCTGAATTTCAAATAACTTTGTTTTGAACACAAGTCCCTGAGTAACCGAATCTTGCACAGATATGCATATCGTCAACTTTTTAAAAAAATCTTAAATTTACTGAAGCAAAAGCCATTTTGCGCTTAGATTGTATGGTGTTGCAAGTAATCACAACAACGTTCAAAGCACAAGCAAAGTGCAAGAAGAATGTTTATATGTAAGTATATATTTAGCTCTTTCCGGGAACCTCGAGCATGTAAAGATAATAAATATTTACAAGTGTACACGCAAGGCGTTAAAAAGCACAACATTTTAATAAAAAAAAGCCTAGAAACTATTCCAAATGTTAGTCAGAGCTATAAGCGAGCGGAGTGCTATATTTGATCATAATCCGTAAAGCCGTTTCTTAGTGAAGGGAGATCTCGCGTAGTATCGGTTTTTAATATCATCAAATTTCAAATCAGCCTATACCGACAAAAAAGTTCTCACTTCAAAAAATAAAATCTTATAGGACATCTACAGGCCAAGGTCTTTATATTGACCCTCCATATTTAAAATTTGAAATAACGGTGCAAATTTAATGACATCTACAAAAAACTCCTTCTCGTACAATATATATATATATATACCTACTTAGAATGGTACGACTTTTCGAAAAGGTGGTAAGCCCGGTCAAAGATATTTTTAAACTAAAGTTTTCAGAAATTTATTTCGATTGACACGCATATTTAAACATTTCATAAAACTTGCGTATAAGTAAAAAAACCGTTGCGATTAGTTAATTTAATTCGACTATTAAAACAGTTGTAAATCTTCTGCGAAAGTATTTTCAAACTGAAATATTCTTAAGTCTATTTCATCTAACATTGTGTCTAACTGATGAATGAAGTTGAATTTGTTTTTTCAAACACGTGGCAACCTATGAAAAACCCATTTCCATTGATATTCGCCTTTCACTAATTCATCGAACTTATTAAATAATTTTAATGCCACTTTCTGAACACGTGGCAACCCTCTTAAAACATTCCAAATTTCCAAACCAAATCAAATAGTTTGCGTATAAGTTATTTAAATTCACCTTTTTGAAAAGGTGGCAACCCTCTTAAATAACCTTTGTCTGATATTGTGATACATATTTTAATTAACTCTTGTATTAAGTCACACTTTGAAGTTAATATTTAAACTTTAAAGCTAGTATTTCGCTCCTTTAATAAAACAAATTTTGCCAGAATCGTTTGAATTTAAGTTCATTGATATTTTGCCATTTGAAACTTGAGATACTTTATTTATTTCAATGCTACTTACACTTCTTGAGGTAGTACACTAAATATATATAGCTATCCACATCTAGCATCTTCTAACTTAACCTACATACCAATTTACCTAAACCCTTTTGCTGTATACCTAATTTTTCTTTTAATTGCACTTAACGTCAGACGATATCCTGTCAAGGCAAGTCAATTAGTTAAAATTCGTGAAAAGTTGGATGCAATTACAATGTTGCAACTAAATTAAACTTTCTTTCTCTTTATATACTACAAAGCAGTTCCAGTTCTAGCTCATACATACATTTATAGTTTTAATAGCTTTTTCATGTCCTTAATTTTTCCTACGTCTTATACTACAAAATTTTTCTCTTCTTTTATATATAAAAGATAGCACCATACTGCTACGTTTCCGTAGTCTGCCGCCAACTTGACAAGAGAATAAAATAAAAAGACTTTTATCTGCGTAAAGGTTACATTGCCCTTAGCTATAATTGCAACTCAAGTTGGCAGTGCAAGCGCAAACAACAAAAACAATAATACCAGCGCAAGTGATGAGCCCAGTTAAACTTTTTAGTTCCATTATATTTCCCTCAATCACATACATACATACATACATACATAGTTACACGTTGATGCTTCTGTATGTGTCTTGCTTGTTGGTGTAAGTGCCACTATTCGCACGCACACCTTTTTAATTTTATCAACCGTAATTGACATCAACGAAGGTGTAGGAATTCAAGAAAGTGCCGCAAGTAAATTGTGTTGCATACAGGCACAAAGTCATATTTCCCTTTCCCTGCAAAAAGTGCGACTAAGTTAAGTACTATTACAGGACCACGTTACCCTGTAACCAAACCTAGTAACCAAAATGGTTCCAATATATGGTTGGATTGCGATGTCATTGGACCTGACCACCTCTGGTTCCAACGCTGCATAACATGGAACCACCTAGACAACTACTCCTTTTGGACCATGGCACATTCGTTAGCCGCATCATATTGCCGATGGTCCCCCACGAAGAGGTGATGTTCAATACATTTATCAGTTTTTTACGTTTGAAATGGTCCAGGTAAGCATAACAAGTTACTAGTATGCAATCTGGTCCTCTTGCACATATGCACTTTAAAACTACGACCCAGTAAACCTGCCCTCAAATTTTCGCAGGTTGTACATACATACATACATACCTATGTACATGTGCATAGCTATTACATTTCGAAAGTCATGGCAGTAAGCTGTGTTGTCAGCGCTGCCGGCGTACAAGAAGCTAAAGAATTGCGCGCGCTTCCTTCCCCCACCTTACTCGCCACGCCTTCACCAATAGTTTGCTGCACGCAACATGACTGTGGCGGCAATAATGAAAATGTCACTGCGGCATTATAGTCACAGTAGGTGAAGCTATAATTTGTCAAATTGCAATAAAATGTTATAAAAGTGCCAACTATCACAAATATAGTAGGTCTGTATTTAACTTTCTCCGCAACAATGTCTTTTGCGTTCGTAGATACTGAGCAGAAAACTGTTGGCATTAAAAAACGTCAAAGTTAAATTAAGTTGCTACAAGGCAAAAGCTAACAATTATTGCAATTTGTGCACTCTTAAGGAAGGAATTGAAACTAAAGAATATGAAAATATTTAACATAGGCATTTACTAGTTTGAAAATAAGCTACTGCTACCGAATTTGAAACCGAATAGAATAAAAGGTGTGACGGATCCTTCTTTCGCGGGTGTTTTGCTGACGGAAATAGGATCATAATTCTCACCAAATCCTCCTAACTATATTTTAATAGCTCAGTTGAAAGCTTTTCGGCTTCTTCAGCTTTGATATTTTTGAGCTGAGCTTTTGCTATTACTGTTGCTCCTATTTCAAATATACAGTCTTTTCCACGTGAGGTTGCGATATAATTTCAAAGGATTTTAAGTTCAAATTTTCTTCTGATTTGAAAAAAATCTGCATACTCTACAAATACTACAATGTTAACTACTAGTTTTAGATGTTGTGAGAGGGCGTAATAAAACAAAAATACTTTAAAGGGGCTGCGAAGCACGCGGAGTATTTCCTAGTTGAAAATATTTCTAAAACAAAGATTGCTTAAATTCTTTCGGCTGAAACAAATATTGTAACATTTAGCTTGTCTTATCGATTTAACGGAATTAAAATTCAAAAAAAAAATATGTTCGACAGTTAACACTCTCAAACCTCGTTAGCTACACGCCTGTACTGTAGTACTTCATTTATTTATTTAATTAGCTACTGTTTTTCAAACAGGCGGCAATCCTGCTCAAAAATATTTTAGGTAGTAAAATTTCCCAAAACTCTTTACTTTTGATACCCACATTTAAGCGTTTTATTTATATGATCAATTATATTAAATCGACATTTTCAAAAGGTGGCAACCTTTCGCAAAAATATTCTTGGCTGTAAGCCTTCTTAAGCCTATTTATTTTGACAGCAATTTACTTAAACTCTATTTATCTCTAACTATTTTTTCCCAGTTACAAGGTTGCTGTCTTGCTATGGTAATTGCGGAATTTTCAAGTCGAGCTTTTTAAACAGACACACAATTTTTGTAGCGAGGTGTAACTCAAGTTAAGGCTTCGACTTATGCATTAGTAAAAGTCCTGAAAAATTTCCGCTTATACGAAAAAATGCTGGAGGAAGATGTTTCGAATATTTCCGAATCTCGGACGAAAAGCGCGCCCGTAAGTGCATTCCAAAAGTTTGTAGAAACGATCTTCGTTCATATGATGCTTCCCTTTTGTGGGAGCATGGGACAACTGGGCAAGATATTCAAGAATATTAGCTCTAGTGTGAATAGAAAATACTCAACTTCATGCGTATCTATTCAAGTCAGCTTTGTATACGCAAACTTCAAGTTTGATTAAGTAGCTAACAAACAATTGGCCATTCTTGCTGCGTTACAAGATGCGATTAGTTTGCTTAAGCATCTAATTAATTTCCAAACGCCTTACAAGGGCGCAACTCGAACTGGGGTAATGAAATTTTCAACGAGAGCCACAGCAGAACCAATATGTACATTAGACCGGGTCGATCACCAAACCATTGAAAAATCTTTGCAACTACGCCCAACTAGTTGGATAGCTTACTCTGAGAGGATTTTAGTGTCACAAATATATTTGACCTTGGCGAGTCCTAAAAACAGCCAAAAATAAATTTACTCTGTGACTCTTTTATTTATTACTCGATTCTATAAAATCATACATGATTGAAAAGATAATTTTGCGTACAGTACATCTTTTTCAGATCCCTTTATTTCTAGAATATTTCATTAGCTTAAAATCCACTCAAATTAAGCTTTAAATCATGGCGGGGTCATTGCAAATTTATTTTCAAGACTCAATCTAATGTACATAAATATTTATCTCAAGTTTTGCTGCATTTTCTTATAACGGAAGTTGATGTGTATGTTATGTGTAAATTTATATTATTGTTTGTATTTGTATATTGGCCCTATTGTTTTTCGAGTGCGCCACTTTAAAGACGTGATGGATTTGCAAAACTTTACCGCGAGCTGAACTGTAATGAAACGAAGAGTATGCGCGAATATACATATATGTACGTACATACATAGATATCCCAGTAAAATGTGTAAGTAAAGACGACGAAGCGCAAAGCTCAAATGAGTTTCCCTTGCTTAGCTGAAATTCAATTGAAGATTAGTGCAAAGCTGCAACAGCCACTGCCACTGGCATAGCTGGCAGGGAAAAGCCAGTGCATAGTCGCACATGAACATATTATATAGTATATTTACTTACGTATGTAGCTGTAAATAGTAAAAAGTAGGGGTGCTGAGAAAATATGTATGTATATAGTAAAGCATTTTAATAGAGCGTTTTTTTATTTTTGTATCTTTTTGCATTATTTTTTCAATTGCTGCTTATTTTATCTCCCCTCTTTATAGCTATATTATTTTCATTCTTATCTTTATTATTATTTTGTATTATTCTCTTTGATTTTTTTGCTTTTTATGCATTTTTTATTTCGATTTAATTTCTATCTAAAAGAAAATATTCTTTCTGCTTACTGTTCTCCCATCTTGAGACAATAAATTTTCACCAGCTTAACCGATGCGTCCGGACATGAACGAAAGTCGGCGATGTTTTATTATTTCCTGTTTTTAAACCCGGAAGCAAATGTGTGGACATCCGCGTATATAAAAATCAACACGGAATGCGCGCATTTGTTTGTTTGTTTTTTTTTTGCCGCCAACGGATAAATACAGAAAAGTAGACTCGAAAAAAGCTGCACACAGCAGAGACGCCTTAAAATAAAAACGCTGCTAAGTATGATCCATTCAAAAGGCTATAAAGTGATGAGGAATATTAAATTAAACGGATATAAAAGTTTTGAAGTGATTTTCGTCATTGGTAACGATTTTCAGTTCAGTACAGTAATACTTGAAAAAATAAATATCGGCCGAGCATTTTTTTCTCAGCATGATATCGTCTATCCGTACCATGTACATTTAAAGAGTTAAGCATCGACTTGGATTTAACCATTCATCGATATTTATTGATTTACTGAAGCTTGTCGATCTATAGAACCGAAGTTTTTGGAATATTTCTTAATCAAAAATAACCGAGTTATCGAGATTAGTGGTACGAAATTTGATCGAATTATCGATTTATATCGAATTATATACATTTTAAGACATCGAAATTTATCGAGCCGTCTAAACGTATACTTATCGAAATTGAAGAAAATGGTGGAAATTAGTCGAGTTATCGAATTTGGTTGAGCTATCGGATTTTACAGCCTTATTCTGTATCACGAACGATGGGCAACACGAACGATTCGTCTGCAGAGGAATGCTTAAAAAATTAGTCCGGCGGCATCATTTTAGCAGGTTTAAACGCAACCGAGACCATTGCAACGTAATGTATGAAAAGCAAGACGAAGACGACCGATAGAGTTTAAAATCGCAATCTGAGAGTTTGTCGTCTACAGACGAATCGTAAGTTTTGCCTATCGTTCGTGATACAGAATAAGGCCCTTAGTGTTATTGAAGTTCATTGAGTTATCGATATATATCAAATTATTGAAATTTATGCTCAAACTGGAATGTATCGGGTCAATTGCAAGTCCTGCCAAAGTCCTCCAAATACAGCATTTTCAGTTTAAATGGAACCATTTTCAAATTAATTGAAACGTTTTTCAAATTAAGCGAAACCATTTTCAAATTAAATGAAACCTTTTTCAGATTCAATGAAACTTTGTTCAAATTCTTAAAAGGAAGTTTCATTTAATTTGAATAAAGCTTCATTGAAACTGAAAAAGGTTACATTTAATTTGAATAAGGTTTCACTTTGTTTGAAAATGGTTTCATTTATTTGAAAAAAATTTCATTTAAACTGAAAATGCTATATATATAAAAAATTGTAATTGTAATTTTAGTTCCAAAGTAGGAGATTTTTTTATAAGTACCTTATAGATTAAACGACATGCTAAGCTAGAAATCCCCTACAAATGTCTTAAAAACTAGAAAAACGGTCGAATTTCGACAGTAACTGGCACTCCTATTTAGTTATTATTAAATGTTTTTTATTGATATTAGACATTGTTGGCACTCAAACTTAGGTGATCATAATTATGCAGATATGTCAAAAGGCATATTTCCATTGCCGTCTTAAATAACCTAGCAAAGATACGTAATAGTTTCAGTGAGTTTGAAAGGCGCCACGCCCCTTTTCAAATAGCCCCAATTTTCACTAAGAATATAGGATTGATTTCATATATCTCCATAACATGTTCGAGTCCTCCTTCATGCACATTTTCCGGGATATGCAGTATGAAAAATTCGGTTTGTATGGGAGGTGCCACGCCCCTTGCACCTAGCGGTATGCAATATACTTAACATTCGTTTCTCATACCTACCATATATACAGAACAAATTTCGTAAAGATCGGTCTAGGAAGAGCTCGACCACAAACACCATGGCACGAGGATTTTATATATTAAGTAGCTTATACCCGCGGGTTTCACCCCGCGCTTTTATACAAATAGGAAAAATAATTTAATGATGTTAGATTTTATTTCTGTGCCCATTTCGTTATAGCTCGTTATTTTCTAAGCGAGTTAAGGTATTTAGGCCGTTTAAAACTATGAAATTATAAAATCTCCTCTCTCCTCCCTCTAAGTTTACCTTAAAAGGTTTCCAGGTATACGACGCGTGAACGTGAAACCTTCTTGGAGGTGCCACGGCGAGTTCTAATATTTCCAACTCAAATTTAGTAACCTGGCCTTGATAAAATACCACTTCTCATTACTGTAGCAAATGCCTCAAGAGAGCTTTAGATTATAAGGCCGAACCCGGCTCTCCCTTTTCCATTTAATGAAATTTATTCTGTCAGTACGGCACTTATAAAATAAATCTCCATAACAAATTTAAAATACTTCGAGAGATTTTCTATCCTTCCAGAGATATGTATTAAGAAGTTTTTAGTATGTATGGGAGGCGACATGCCTCCTTTTTTAATAACTCACATTTTTTCCATGAGCAATTGATACATTTTGCATACACAACTCCATACCAAGTTCCAGTATTCTTCCACAAACACTTCCAGGGATATGTGGCAAGAAAAAGTCAATTTGTACAGGAAGTGCCACGCCCATTTTTCTTATAACCCTAATCTTCTTCCATGAATTTAGAATTGATTTTACATACCCCAGTACCAAGTCCCAGTACTCTACCATGAACATCTCTGGAGATATGCAGTATAAAACAGTAAATTTGTACGGGAGGTACCATGTCCCCTTTTCGAATAACACAAATTCTTCTCTATGAGTATGGAATTAATTTTGTATACACATCTCGGTGCCAAGTTCCAGTCCTCTGCAATAAACACCTCCAGAGATATGCAGCATAGAAAAATCAATTTGCATGGGAGTTGCCACACCACCTTTTCCAATAACTCTCATTTTTCTCCATGAGTATGGTATTAGTTTCACATACATACATGCATACATATGTATTTCCATACCAAGCTTGAGTGCTTTACCCCAAACATTTGAAGAGATATGCAATATGAAACTTTCAGTCAGTATGGGAGGTGCTACGCCTCTTTTCCAAAAACGTCCATTTTTCTCCGTGAATATGAACATGATTTCACACAGTGTTGGCAAACTGTTAATCTGATTAACGATTAAAAATTAACGATTAAAATGTTAATCGCGTTTGACGATTAAAATTAATTAGTCGTAATCAACTGTACGATTAATGATAACATTTTTTTAATCGTTAATCGCTGGCTGCGATTACGTTTAATTAATTTAAAACATTAATCGTTAATCCAATTAAAAATAAAATCTGATTAATTTGTCTAGTTTGTCCGAGTTTGAAACCAAACACCAGTTATAGTAATTATTTTGTGTTTTACGCTTATAAAAAGCACATAATATAAAAAAATTATAATTATTGTTATTAGTAATACATAAACTGGGAACGTTTACAATCCTAGTTTGTAAAACGTTTGTTGGTATATATCTTAATGAAAATGCACATCAAATTGCTAAGATGGATGGGGAAACCCGACTATGCACAGGGAAATTCCAGCATAACTTATCACCAAACCTACTTGATCAAATTAAGAGTTAATGATTAAAAATTAATTTTTTAATCACGGTCACGATTAACTATTTAGTCAGATTAAAATTAATCATGATTAACTGTAATCAGATTGAATTTAATCGTATTAACTAACTGATTAAAACATCAATCGATTAATGCCATCATTGATTTCACATAGATATCACTATACCAAGTTTCAGTTCTCTCCCACAAATACTTCCAGAGATATGTATGTAATATGAAAACTCCAATTTGTATGGGAGGGGCCTTGAGTTATCGGACTTACTTTCAATCTAAGCCCATCCTTCCTTAGAACTATTATTCCTTAGAACTACTATTTGAAATTAAATTTGTTTGAATGATTGTAAGAAATGTACGTTTACATACCTTGCTGTAGCTGACTTTGCAGAGGTGCTCGCTGTTATTGGTTAGATTCCAGATGGTCCCAAGATGTTAATATGTTAACACAAAGCTTTGTTTTGTATTACCAAATTATGAAATAGCATCTGCGAAGCACAGAATAGAAGCGTATTTGAACGAAAAAGCAGCCGAGCACATATCTATGTAGAGTAAACAAGCCCACCGCTGCATCCCTTATTCGATAGTTCCGAAATAGTTCTAAATTCGACAAATGGGATCTAGTTCGTTTTGCATCCCTTTTTCTATAGTTCCGAACCATTTCTAAATGCGTCACTTTAAATATAGATTTCTAGTGAAAAAAACTGAAAAAATTAGTTTCTTAAAAGTACCACTTTTCGCCGATTTTGGACTGGTGGGGGTCTAGTTCCTATCGGAATAGGTCCTTTTTGGGGATAAAGACCTAGTACGGAACTAGAAATTTGATTCACTAGTCCGCGGTTTCCCTGCACGGTAGGTATAAACACATGCAAGTATGTGTTACAACGAAATAAATACATGTCTAGCCAAAACCACTAACCACACAGGTACAGAGCCGCAAATCTTTTGAAGAATCTGAGTCGTAATCTTATACAAAAATATATTGAAGGCCTATCCTAAAGCCAGAAGGAAATGTGCAATTAAATATGCCTATAAAAGAAATATAGACGTGTGTATGTGGGGAACAGATTCAATATCATAAAGGCTCAGTATAGCATGTGTTTTTATATATGTATTTGTACATATAAATATTCTCTTATTGGAATATTCATATTTAAGTACGTGTACATGCATATAAAAGTATATGTGTTGAAGGTTTTTTCTTACAGTTGCTGGTATAAGGTCAGCTAGGCATGTGTGTGGCTGGAGTAATGATTACATGTTTGAGTTGTATTTACTTGCTAAGTTTACAAATATTGGTGTTAATATTTAGACTATCTACAAGAATCCCTGCCATGATTGAATAACCCTTAGTAGTTCTTTTCAATAAACTTCCTCGGAAAATGTGCTTTAGAATACTACTTATACGATCAAATGGCCTTTCCGAAGAATCTAAACCTGAAATTTATTTTGAGGAAAGCCTGCCGCTTATCTCATAAATTGGCCAGCCGACTGCCAAACAGTGATATTATAAATGTAAAAAAAATGTTAACATATGGGATATTTCTTGGATAAAATTTTCCTTTTTTTTCAAAAGATATAATAAAGCAATTGATTATTTGAATTAAATATTGCAGTAATAGGAGTTTCAAACAAAAGGCATTCCAGAACGATTTGTTTAGAAAAATTGTTGTTGGAGGTCGTTAACTTTTAAAAATTTAAAATCATTTAACTCATAATAAAATTTCTGAGCAATGTGGGTATGAAACGAAAGCGGTATAAGAGCATTTTTTTAGGAAAATATTCTTTATGAAGGTTGCCACCTATTCAAAACGCTGAAATCGGAAACTAAATGGATCATATTTATTGTCGAAATACTGTCGATTATAAAACTGGTTTTAGCTTTTTTGACAGATAATCAATTGAAAATTATGTCAAAAAGCCGCAACTAACTTTAGAGTCAACGTTATTTTGACTATGAATATGCCCTAAGATTTTAATATATGTAGGAATTATTTCGAAATTATTTTTAAAAGGATTGCAACTTATTTAGAAATTCAAACTCAATTTAATTTATAAATTAGAAAAAAAAATTGTTTAATATGGGCATCAAAGTAGAGAGGTTTTATTAAAGCTGTGTCTATTCCAAAAATATTAATATATACCAGCTTAAGATTTTAAAATCAATTTTATTGGCGAGTTACATTAAATATTACTAATTTTATCGATGTGAAGGTAAAAGGGTGAGTGCTCAAGTATGTTTGTTTTCCTTTCTTTGGATACAATTTTGCCTAGAGATTGCTCATGAACTGGATTAATAAATGGGTGTTTCCGTGATGTCGGATGTGATATTCGTACGACATTATAACCAAGTCATATTTGATCAGAAGCAATTCAAAATATTCAGAATTCAGAAATATTACAATAAGTGTGGCAAACGAACGAGGTTTAAGAAAGCTTAATTTTGAAAATATTTTGAAGAATGTTGCCACCTCTTAAAAGTCAACACAATTATTATTATTAATTAAATAAAAGTCAAAAAATAATTGTTAAAGAGCGATTTTTTTAATAAAAGTTGTAACTCTAACGATCCCTGGTTTTATGTAGACCGGCCTATATTCTCACGAAAGGCAATCTCGCGTCAGTAAATTTTTATTGTTGCTAGTAATTTTTTTGTGTAAATACTTTCATACATATATCAATACTGCATTGCTTTATGTTTATACATTTGATTGCGAATTATCGTTCGCCTTTTTATGTGATTTTATTTATGCGCCACACACACTTCTCTTGGGCGCTATTAAAATTTCCACTTTTAACGAGTTTCATACTAATCCATTATTACTTTCACCTCTTCTCTTTACAGCTCGTAAACTTTGCTGTTAAAATAAAGGTAAGCAGATTGTTCTTTGCGTTAAACGAATTTAATGCGATAATAAACTTGCAGTAAATATTCGAAAATGAAACAGACCTTTAACGCTACTAATTGCTGCTAAGCGCATGGCGCTCCTATGAGTGATATTGGTATGAATATTTATATGTACAAGTATGTGCGAGGGTCGCAACAAAAAATTATTGAAATTTGCCAAACTGATTTGAGGAATTCACTAAACGAAATGCAAATGAAAAGTTGAAATAACAAGGATGAAGTTCGCTCTAGTTGCCGCGTTCATTTGTGGGCCGCCTATATTAGGGTTTCCCCAAAGCAACACATATAACGCGACCAGTATGAGCTCTATTGGATGAAATATATCCACTGGATGGATAGAAATTTTACTAATAAAAATACTTTGGAGGGCAATCAAGGGCCTCTGAATAGGTTTTCTCTCTAAAGTGTATCGTCACCAGCGCCCGTCTTGGTACTGCCATAGAGTCGTATGCATTGCATAAACAATTTTCATCCAGGTTTCACATTTATTAATTTGGAAAATGTCACAAAATCTATCAATATTCTTTTAGTGTTCACCCACCACAGGGTAGTTGCGGCCGCTATGCTGCTAAGTAAAGCGAGCAGCATACATAGAGTTTACCTTTTGTATGTGGAAATGCCTACAACTCATGCTGCACTCTAAATCATGGTTGGTCGGTTGGTAGAAGCATCGCGTGAGAACTTGGTTTTATGATTCGTCAGTTTCGACAAACCACTTGGATGTGTCACTGGATCTATTTATGTTAATATTGGAGCATTTGGCGATCTCCGTAAGATTCTGGAAGGAGAGTCTCCCTAGTGTGTTATGGCTTATTAACGTCAAAGTGGATGGTGTAGGACCGTTTCCTTATTTCCCTTTAGAACGCTGCTGCGGCACCGTGGGTAAGGCCATCTTGGCTGCATGTTCGCCAATGGACCAATGTCCCGTTATCGTGGCAGTTTACTTTTGTTTCAACCTCTTTAGAAATATCTCCGTCTTTGGTTAGTCATAATGCGACCATATGTTCCTAGCAGTTTGCAATTGAAGGGATATAAGTAGTTCTGAAATTTTTTTTGAGATAATTAAGGTTAAAAGTTTAGTACTTTTTGTAAATTCTGGGTAAATGCATTTGAAATGATTCTTGCCTTAAGGAATGCAGGTTAATTAACTAATTTCAATGAATGTTACTCTTTGTCACCACATAAACACTACATTTAACTATACAAATATGGGTATAAAAAAGCTTATAAAAATGCCACTTAGACCCTTATTATTCTAACCCCTTCAAATATAGCTCCCTTTTGATGAGACCGAGTGGGCAGTTTATTTTCTTTGCTTCGGATTCATCAAGTGATGCTCCGGACTTAACTAATTCATCAGTCCTCTCATTTCCATGTGTATTCCTAAGCCGGGGAACCTTGATTCGGCTCGCAAGATGAACGTGTATTTGCAATCACTGACTATTTTAGGCTTTTTTTTTACCGATGAGACAAGTTCCAAATGCGCCGCTCGGCTCTCTGAGAAATATTATGATTTTCGAACTCCTTTCGCAGTTTCTTTGTATCAAAGTTATATAGCAAAGTTCGGTATATAGCAAAGTTCGGTAGGAGGGATGAGAGAGAAAAATTTAACGTTTCAGAGAACACCCCCGCGCCTAAATCTTAGTTCATTTTGCGTCTGTTGGTATAGATTTTAATGGAATTCTCCTCGACTATTCTACCCGTACTTCAACCCCGACTAGAAGGAAGCTTCACCTGAAAGTTTTTCCTGATATTCATCGTGGAAAATATGTAGTATGATTGTTTCTTTGATTGGGTAATCTTGTCCTTCTAATCAATGACCGTGCTGCAGTGCACTCCAGTAGCCTGACGCTTTGAGTCTGATTGCAAATTAAGCGCATCAGAAAGCACGACTTAATTGCACCTCTATAGTCGGTGAACAAGCTTTGGCTTTAAATCCTAGTTCCATGCCTACTGCATTTGTCAAGCGAATATTGTCTTTTATTGCACTGGAGCTTAATTATAATTTTTTGGCCTTATTAATAAAAAAATAAGGTAGGTTTAAAGAGCTTTATAAATTGACGTTTTCATGCAATTTTCAATTTATAAACCTTATTTAAAGCTACTTTATTTTTTATGAATATAGCTATTAGTTTGTAATAAAATGTTGTGTGTAAAAGCAGGTTTCTCAAGTAAATGGGTTTTAAAATTTATCTGCACTTCAAACATATTTTTAACCGAGTTCAAAAAGAAGAAGGTTATCAATTCGTTGGAATCTTTTTTTTTATGTATGTTACCACATAACCTTGGACCACGTTAACCGATTTCAATATTTTTTAAGGAAAGGTTGTACCTCAGAGGTGGTCCCATTCTAATTTGGTTTATATCCGATCATTGAATCATGAAGAAATTAACGATACTCTTAAATTTTTATATCAAAAATTGAAGTCGGTTACATTTTTTGGTTAAAAATTACTTGCTACAATTTAAGTTAGAAATTAACTTGAAAAAAAAAAAATGGTTCTAAAATATTTAAATTTTTTTAATCAGCAGAAATTGACCACTTGTACTAAACATTGCATGCTTTAACTGCTAGATGACTTTGAAAATTGTGTGCAGTTCACTTTCATTTTTTATTTGCAAGCAGTCGCTTATACTAAACTCTTAAAAAGTCATCAGTTTTTCAGCAAAGCCATTTGTTATCTGTGAACCGTGCCACATTCATTGTGCTGTGATTTTAACCTTTGTGTCAAGCATTCGTCGCCGGCTGGCCCACTGAAAATAAATATTTACTGTCGCACGCAAAGTGGATTTTAAGATATTCATTAACATTTGTACACAATTTAGAGGCAACGGCACGCAGGATGTTGTCGTCAGGATGACGACTGGCGTATTTCCTCTACTTTCGGCACCACAATTTGAAATTAACTTTGCTGATGAGTGTACACAAAAATTTTTATTGATTACCTCGCTACAACGACGCATTGGCAGTGTAAAAGAAATTGGCAGTGCTTGACATTTAAATATGTAACTCGTGAGTCACAAAGCTGAAAAAGAAATGCAAAGATTATGTAAATAAAAGAATAAACACAAAATAAAACAATAAAGCAACATCCGGTTAAAATATCCTTTAAGGAGCCTCTGTTTTCGTACTTTAACCGTCACACTGGCGATACCACTGCCACTCTGCGCTCTGACACGCAAGTACGCGTTATACAACTTTGAAAGTGTTGTAAATTTACATCATTTAAATGTAATTATCGTCTGAAGTGGATGAAAGTGAACCAACGTTGTTAGAAGCAAGCAAAAGGGAAAAATAAGAGGTGCGGTAGGCAATCCAAACATAGCGTAATTTTCCTATTTCACGAATATCGTGATCCCCAAGGGACCTTACACGCCACCACTGACCGAAAATAGGCACGGCAAAATAGGTGGGCTTCTCTACGAGTATGCGAGCCTATTAAATATTCCGGGACTGAATGGTAGACAATAAGCAATCTTATCGTAGCTGGCTGGCCTGGCTGCCTATTATCCTGCTCAATGTTTACTTGACTGCTCTAATTTGTTTGCATTTCGCATTATCTGTTTGCGTAGATACAAAAGTGGCGTTGGCTACAAAGAAATGTTGGCGAATAGGGGACTTCATTCCACCTTTAATTACATGAAATGACGTAGTTTTTTATGGTATTTACAATCAATCTGTAAGCAGCCATCTACTTTTAAGTCAACAAAGCGTAAGCAGCTCTGCAAACAACCGCCATTTGCAAAGTGTATCAGACTATTTTTAGTTGCTCGAGGCTGTTTAGCATTTCGCACGCGTTGGTAGCATGCACTTCCGGCTAAAAGCCGTTATGTACACGAGCTTGACATGCAAGCCGCTGAAAAACAGGAACAGGTAAGGCATACGCACATATGTATCTACAAAAATACATGTACATAGACACTGTACTTACGTACATACGTACGTATTTGGGATGAAAAAAAATCCAACACTGATACACATATGAAGAAAGCTAGAAAGTTTAGCCAGCAGGAACAAAGTAAAAACTTGATATCCTATTCATCGCACTTGGCCTGTCAACATGCAAACATACATATATATGTACGCACACATGTGTATAGTAAAATCATGCATTTGTATACTCCACGCTGACCTACTAATTTTCGCTTTCTCGTAAATTTGTTAATTCTTTTACTTCTTACTTTTCTTTTCCATCGAATTATCGCATGTTTATGTAATATATTTCACACTGCATACATAAACCATTGCAGCAATAAATTTGCCCAGAAGAACTTTTTGCTTTGCAACCGTGCTTCTCAGGAGAGGTCTAACAGACTTCAAACAAAAAAAAAACTAATTTTTTTTTTAAATAAACGTACACAGTTTAATACGAAATATTCGGTTTTCTGACTAACTTTTCTTGTTAGAGTTTCAAAATCTAACTAGGAATTCCGATGTAAAAACTATCTGCATGCAAAAAACAAAGGCGTGAGTACCAGGTACTCATGAAATTTATTTGCAAACTTTTGTGTCCCGAACTAGTCCCAAAATGGTCGCGAACTGGATCCGAGCTACTCTCGAAATGATTCCGAAAAAGTCTCGAAAGAGCACCGAAAATATGACGAAGCTCGATCTCGTTTCGAACTAGTTCCGACATGGCCCCTAACTTTAATCGAAAAAGTCCTGAGCGATCGCCAACTGTATCCGAACTAATCTAGAAATGATACGTAAAAAGTCTGAGTACCAAGTACTCAAGAAATTTATGAGCAAACATCTGCGTCTCGAACTAATCCCAAAATGGTCTCAAACTAGACGCGAAAAAGTCCTGACCCGTTCCGAACTGGATCCGAACTAGTCTCTAACTGATCCCGATAAAGTCTCCGAAAGAGTGTTTAACTAGTCCCGAGCTGGTTTCGAGCTAGTAACGAAATGATCACGAAAATGTCTGAACACTAATTACTACTAGAAATAGTCCCACAATGGTCCCGAGCTAGACCCGAAAAAGTCATGACCCTGGATCTGAACAAGTGTCGAAATGATACCCAGAGAATCTCGAATGATCTCCGAAGAGTGTTGAACTAGTCCCGAACTGATTCCGAACTGGGCCCAAAATAATCCCAAAAAAGCCTCGAACTATTCCATGGAACAGCTGAAGGATTTCTTTTCATTTGCCCAAAAAATACGATCCCACTGCTCCCGTTAATCGGTTTGTTGAAGAGTGCACTGAGAATAGATTTTAGTCAACTAAATTTTGTCATAGAGGTATCAAAAATAGGTTCTTTGCTCTCATAAGTTTGGAACAACGACAATGAAATTAAACATAAATGCACTGAACCTTAGGTATATTACATTAAGTCTACCCCAAGAACCACGTCGATTTGGTACGTAATTAAAAAAAAAATCCTTAATATTTTTCTGGCATCTGCCGAAACATGTACCTTTGTCAAACAACAAAAAACTGAAACAAAAATAACCAAATTTCAGTCACAGAATATGAAAATGCACAATAACTAAATTCGAGAGAGAAATTCAGAATAGCCAAAAACAACTAAACTATGCATAACAACAAAATGAGACTAAACGCTGACCAAGTACACATAAGCACCTGGCATGCTTACAAACGTAAATACATATAATATAACAGAGTGGATAAAATATTTGCTTGTATATAAATTAGAGTGGTCTAAAAAGATTTTTTTCCGAGCTGTGGTTTTGGGGCACCTTCCGAAATTTTCCCTAGTGCCGAAAAAGATGCTTTACGTTTCTAAGTACAAATTTATAGGATGCTCATGATGCTCATATTTTACTCTAGGAGTATTGTGTAGACTTATTAATCAAACAATTGGTTAAGAATATTTCAAGTTATAATTATCTAAAAAAATGTTTAAAATGAAATGAAAGTTTCAGTTGACATGGCAGCAGTACCGCGGAAATTTTGTTGGGCGGATGATGAAGGGCGAATGGGAACCAAGATAATTAATCCCCTCGCCATTATTTACCAGACATTTCACGTGGAGGAGCATTAAACACGAACGAAGAGGGAAGTTCATGTGGTAGCATGCGCTGAAGCGTCTGTTAATACTGACTGTCTTCCGATGACAGCGAGGTCAAATGTCGCACAGATTGCGTTTGTGAGCGCTGCTACAAAAATATATTTAGGTATGAGGTTGTATGTATATTCATAAATCGGGCTAGTTTGGTAGAAAGCAAAGCAAAGCCAACCATATTTTGTTAATAACTAGTATATTTACCAAAATAAATTCCTATTATCCTAATGTATTTACGAATAATTTTTGCTGATGGCAAGGCAAAACAAGCAGGGGTTTCAATATCAAATAAGTATTTGAATTTCAATTGAGAGTAGAAAGTTAAAGTGATAATAGCAAGGCATAAACACACTTGATCGAAATGGCCTATCATTTTATATTGCAATTCTACTCAAAGTGATTTTAAAGAATTTATTTTTTTCCGCTTTTCCAGAATTATCTGCATTTTTATTTTAATAATGACAGCCAAGCCTTGGTAGAGCTATTAGCCCCGTCACGACTAAAAATTTTGACTGTCGCCGAACTCTACAGGAGTACGGCTCGGGGTGAAGCTTCGTAGATGTTTGTTATTTAATGCGAGCTTTAAATTGGATAAATCTTTGCCTGGCCAAGGCCGGACAGTAACAGAGAATATGTTCGTCAGGCCCACCATCCTCAAGACAGAGTCGGCGTTCTGCCTCTGCGATAACACACATTCGGGGCATGGTTGTGACTAGCCAGGCATACACCTGACCTGGGTGACCTGATGAAATATTTCTTTGATAAATAGTATCATAAAAAGTGTGGCCGTATAGTCTGACATATCTATGACTCTCTGAGGCCAAGAGTATTTACTGTGTTTGGAGTGCAGGTACCCACTCAGTAAATAAACTTCTGATAACTGTCTTACAACTCACCGCAGTGTTTCGTAAAAAAATTTCAATTTTGGTAATTATCTTCAGTTTTTCAAATTGTATATATATAGAATCACTCTTGCCAACAAGTGCTACTTTGAACTGAGTAGGCAGTTCAGGAGCAAAGTCCTCTCTCGACGTACGAAAACCACACTTTATAAGTCACTCATCAGTGGTAGCAGAGGTATAACGCCTTCGTCAAGTCGACCACAAAACCAAACGTGAACGTGAATTGGTGGCGAAAACGTTGGACCAAATGTTTCAATAAAAAAATAATTTTGGGCGGGACGAAGTTCGCCGGGTCTGCTAATGTATACATATATATAAATGTATATATATATATATATGTATATGGTTTGGTGGCTATGTATATATATATATACATTTATGATTCTGCATTGGATTTCTATGCTTACATTTGGCCGAATGAATAAAGACAAAGGAATTGCTTTTTCTTCAAATTGCACACTTCAATTTTGTTTGAATAAACCGAGTAAAGTGTAAGAAATTTTAAGAAAAACCAATTGCTTATTTTTTATACTTGCGACCCATTATTATCAGAGTTCTTTATTAGAGGAGCCAGAGATTCTCGGATATTGCAGAGGCTGCAAAGACGCAGAAATGGAATATGTAGACATGTAACTGACCTGTGTTTTCTAAATGCAAGCTTTGCGCTTACGACAATCTTTATTTTACACTCTGTTAGAAAATGAGTCTCCTACATAGCAAAAAGATTAACCCACAACCTTGTTTGTTATAAGTGGCAGAGCAGTGAGATTATATCGGAAGACCGTTTATATAAACGTATATGCGAAGCTACGTATCCACATTAGCCAACAGGAATACACATTTGTACCACACGCTATTTCAGATACAAGCTACCCGTGTTACTAGTCCTGAATACTAAGTAGTTTTTCACGTAAAACATACGAACGAATAGTGCGTACTTAATACTCCTTGCTGACGTTAAAACGTCCGCTGCATCTCAATAGGCACCATTTACGTAAGAAGATAAATAAGAAAATAAAGATGATGAAAAGCATTAAGGAAAACATCAATAAGAAAACGGCACAAATTAAGTTAAACGTCACAGCATTTAAGTTGCCAGCTAAGCAAACAATACTTGGGTATGCCGCAGACATACATACATATGTATGTATGTATCAACTTGCCTTCGCCACAGTAATGGAGGCAGGTATTTGTTTATTCGAGTACACCGTCGCTCCTTTGGCAGGTGAGACTATTTATGCATAAAAATTGCTTTGGCAGCAAAGTGGGATGCGTGAGCTAAGTAGTTACATACATACACATAACACGCAATGAATTTCAGCTTCTATAGACTTCCGCAATACCCAGTTGAGAATTAGTGGTGGTGCCAACGGAGGGCGAAGTAGCATCACTCTCACGCACTGCCAGTAGGCTTACACCGCAGTTGTATTTGCTGTAGTGACGCTATCGGCACTGAATATTGTGCTATTCATTATTCCCTTACATTTGCCATGCTGCATTGTCCCCTGCCACTTCCTGCCCCATCCCCACTCCTGTCTGTTTCGCTTGCTGCCTGTCAACTGCATGGCTGATAAGTAAATCCGATTAGAACTGTCGCACTTGGCCGGAAACTTCTGCTACTGCCAGTTCTTGTCTATGTATTTGGATTCTCTTCTTCTCTTTCTCAATGCGGCAATCTACAGCTACAGCTATTGGTTTGGTGACTATGTATGTAGTATGTGTGTGTATGCTTGCCACAATCCAGCAACCGCATGATTTCCACTCTCCTTGGTTTCTTAACCCTCTAGTAGGCAGAACCGCCTCCAGACGGTCGTTAACTAAACACCTTTTTAGTGCACTTATAATAATTTTTTTGTATATTCGTAAGGCACGATCTTTAGACAAAAATCGTACCCTTACGGCGAAGTAAATTTTAATCCGTTATGTCAATCCGTTTTATTTTAATCGGCAGTTGAATTACAGATTTTGAAAACACGGTTAAAATTAATTATTTCTTGCTATTTAGTAATTTCGTATTTAAGGAAATTTTTTCTTTTGACAAATTTTTTGATATAAAAAAATTCGGTGGATTTCGTTGTTAAAAGCATCGTATTTAAATATAAGTTTTATAATTATGTCACCATTCGAAATGGAGAAAATTGCTTTCGAACACAGACCGTCTACAGACCGGCTTGCCGACATATAAAACCCCAGTTTTGCATTTTTGACCGTCTGCAGACGGCATTGCCGGTTTGCAGGTCAACATTGTGTAAGAGAAAGCTGAAAATATGTGTAAGTATATCGGCGAGCCCGTCTCTAAACGGTCTTGGGTTTTCTCCCCTGTAGGAAAAAGTTACTGTAACAGATCGAAATGGACATCAGTTTTGGATTTCTCGTGCTAAAATCACCCACTCCTGAATTTTTCAACTCATAAAAAAATTGGCCTACTAGAGGGTTAAACCGCTATATATTTTGTTGTTGTGCTATTGTCAGCAGCAGCAAATTAGCTGGTGATGTTGGCTAAGATATTGTCGATGCCGTAGGCTTTCAAATGACGCACAAATGTTGTCGCGCTTAAGTAGAAGAAGACATCGTAGAGTGGGGCTTTAAAGCGATAGTGAAATGCAATGAATTACGTGCAATCACTAATTGAATCTTTTAAAGTAGAATCTTTTTTAAAGATAAACTAAGCGGACGATTTTGGAAAAAGAATAATTCAAACAAAAGATATTACACAACGGATGTGGAAGAATATACAATTAATGCATGTTTTGTAAAATTCCTAGGCAGTGAGTTTTATATCAAAAAGATCAAGGTACACACACAGAAATAGCTTTTGTTTTGTAGGTGTGGCACAAAGCTTATAACTTCGACCCAGCTTCTAGCCCTCAGTGGTCTCCCTACCTTCATGCTTGAGTCGTAGCTTTCTATTGCAAGAGCGAACGGACGAAAAACCTATTTTTAGCATCTTCAATACTGGGCTAATGAAATCCACTTGTCCATGCTGTCTACTTACACTTGACTTTAAGTCAGCTTATTTTCCTACTAAACTACATTCGCGGCATGCGTTTGTATTTTGCTTCCATCTGAAGAAAAGTTCAGCAGAAAGTCATCTGTGCTTGTGTGAAGTTTACGGAGGGCATGCTCCATTAATTTCAACATGTGAATACTGGTTCCGACATTTCAAAAGTGGTGATTTTAACACATTTGACAAAGATCGGAAATAAAGGCCATCAACGTTTGTGACGCCGTATTGGAGGCAATTTTAGATGATGGGGCAGACCCATGCCCCATCCCAAGAGTAACTTGCAGCAATAAGAGGCGTGACTAAACAATATGTTTCATTGCGATTGAAAGAAGATGGTCCAGAAAGTCGGAAACTGGTTGTCTCACGAACTCAAATGAAGAGATAGCGAACGGAGGGCCACTATTTCGCAAATGCTGAGTCCTTGATCTTCCACCATAACAATGCCCGGCTGCGTGTTACACGAGCTGTTAAAACTTATCTCGATGCTAACGGATGGGAAGCCTTAATCCACCCACCTTATGGCTCAGACCTTTCACCATCATCTAACGATAAGGTCTGGTCGATGCAAAACGCCTTTACGTGAGTACGCTTCGCTTCACTTGAAGGTATCAAAAATTGGCTTGTACCAATTCTTATGGATCCAAAAGCGATGCAACTGCGCACATATACCATGGGGCTCCATGCGGGCTCTTATTCTAGGTATGTAAATGGCACTGTAATCAGCTCTTCAGTACAAATTCTTTCAAGGCGAGTATATGTAAATACAAACTCCATAGTTTCTTTTAATGATATTTTTAATACAACCACATTTCTTTCACAAACAAACAGTTGGTTCATTTAAATTTACTACAACCTTAATTCTCCTGACATACATAGATATGTATATGAACTTATTTAAGTACTACATCGTTGAAAAATTCGGCGCAATATCCATTTTTCATTGGCGACATTAAAAATTATTGCCACTGTAATTCAACGCCAACAGCTTTAGAAAGAGTAAGCAGAAGTACTGCGCTCAGTGTCATTTTAAAAGCATTGCAATTATTATGTAATACTGGGTACCGAACAACGGGTGGACGTGCACCGGCTGCTGCCTGCTGGTTTATCTGCCGCGCGAAATACTTAAAAAAAAAAAAAACCGAATGAATGAGGACACCATGCAGCCATAAATGCGAAAAAACGAACGCAACAAAACACAGAGGAGGCTGTCGAAGTCGCTGCCGTAACTGCGAAGGATGTTTGTCGTTAAATAAAGTAATTTACAAAAATCTGCACGTAAACGACTCTGATGACACGTAGACGCCGAAGATGGCACATTTTACGTTTTTGTTTTTTGTTTTGNAAAAAACGAACGCAACAAAACACAGAGGAAGCTGTCGAAGTCGCTGCCGTAACTGCGAAGGATGTTTGTCGTTAAATAAAGTAATTTACAAAAATCTGCACGTAAACGACTCTGATCACACGTAGACGCCGAAGATGGCACATTTTACGTTTTTGTTTTTTGTTTTGTTTTTAAGTTGAAAGAGAATTTAAAATCACAAACGAACGCAAAACAATGTTAAAATGTGGACATATAAAGAGCATCATTTGAAGACAAAAATGCACGAACCGTTCTTAATAAAAACAAATACCTACTAAGAATGGTGAAAAAAATAATGTTCAAGGAAAACCGGCATTGCATGGTGGCGCACGAAATGTTGCTTGCATTGCAATAAAAAGCATTCCAAAAATATTTAATTATGGTACACAGCTATACTCGAGTACAAATTCATATAAACTAGCGCGCCCGGAGTACTTCGTCTCGTCCAAAATGAATTTTGTTTTAACATTTTGGTAGATACGACACTTTAAACAAGTATTTATGTACTTAACGACTTCCAGTGGCACATTTATCTGCTCTTATTATGGTTTGTTGTGGTCGGCAGAAGGCATATCTTTCATTGCAATTTTAAATAGCCTAACGAAAGCGTTGCGCCTGTGACGAAGTATTTGCAATTTTCCATTCATCTAGAGCAGGGATTTCCAAAGTGGTCCAGGTGAATCACCGAGAGACTCTACGTTGCCGTGAAAAAAATATGGGGGTTAACGAGTTGAAAGTGGGGGTCCACGAAAATTTATCTTGCTTCGATAGTAAAGAAAAAAGAAGGTTGCTTGGCTTTAATTTTCAATGTAGGCAGATAATACACTACTCCAAAATATTATGGAAAAATTTTTCGGTGGTTTTTGTCAAGCCGTATTTCGTTAAAAAGGTCGTATTGAAGCTCTAAGATTTTAATTGTTCTTTAGGAAAAGTCATGATTTGAAAGCTTACAAATTTCACCTACAGAATGATTGCAAATAATCCGGAATAATTACGTTTCAAGTCATATTATTGTTTAATTAAGAAATCTGTAATTGGCTCCACTGAAATATATGAAATTTTTAGTTGTGTCGTTATTGCAGAGGACCATCGGCATGTGGTGAGCGCAAATCTCTGGCGGCCACACCCAAAACCGCTGCCGGTAATCACGTCTACTATTACGCTTACTATAACTCATACTTAGGCCAAGTTGGTTATTTTCGATGTTGGAACGATAAAAAGATATTTTTATGCAACCAACAATAACTGGTCGACATTTGGTTATGTTATTGCACGAAAAAGGCATGGGTTTGCTTTTATTTATTTATTTATTGATTTCAGCTTACAGAAACTACTTGGCAATCTGAGTTAAATAAAAAAAGAAAATACACATAATTTGAACCTATGTAAGTGAATAGTAAGTTATAGGTGAGAGTAATTAGTCTTATGAAAAGATTCGAAAAACAAGCGCCTATTCCTAAGATATTTTTCAAAGTTATATATATTAAAGTAAGTCGTGGGCAATTTATGCTGCCATTGACCAAATTATAAACGAATGTTGGTGAAAAACAAATTCTTCTCTCGTGAAAAGATTTGTGACCAAGCAAGCATTTCAGATCAATATGGGCTTTGTCTAATAACTGTGGTATCCACGCCCGCACCGATGCCATCTCTGAGAATTGTTTGTTCGAAAGCAGCTTACAAAATTTAATATTACTTACACTTAGTTAAGCGAGAATGAACACAAGGTAGTGTTTAATATCCACTGAAAAGTTGTAAAATCTCGATCTTGTCACACTCAAAGAAGCCAATATTATTTAAATGTTCTTACTTATTTGCCCTCTAGTAAGGTCGGCAGCTATAAGTCCATTTTAAATGCAGATTTCACTCGTGAAAAGTAGTCGGTGAATGAACAGCAATACTAGTAAGTTTTGTGAATTCACTAGTTCCTCACTAGTGCGTCATATTGAGCGATACCTAATTAACAACCGTATTATTACAACTTATACATGAAAGTCAATGTTAGCTAGTGAGGCAGCTGGTGAATGGTAATCAAGTAGGTGTATGTAAATTGATTACTAAATACCAATGACATCTCTATGTTAAATTTTGTCGGTGAATTCCATTTCTGGTATTATCGCGGGTAGCTAGTATTGTAGGGAATTCACTAGCGTCTCACTAGTGTGCGGTATTATGTATGTTCGTATGTACAAACATACATTATTTCGTCATCAAATCATT
>NW_016165966.1:0-25734 GCF_001687245.7 Rhagoletis zephyria | reverse complement strand
TATTCATGATGAAATGTCAAAGCATACTGAGCATCTTTCTCTTTGACACCATGTCTGAAATCCCACGTGATCTGTCAAATACTAATGCATGAAAATCCTAACCTCAAAAAAATCACCCGTTACAAACAAAAAATTGCATCATGTTACTCATTAAATTCCACATATCAGCACGTCAGTTTATTGAAGCATATTTACATACGTACATTCATACATTGTAGAAGTATATGCAATATTTGAATTGTTGGTCGAAGAGTATCTGCAACAAATCGGCTTTTCAATGTCGCTACCAACTGTTGTTATTGAAGGTATTACGCTGATTTCATTGTAACCACAACCGAAAGACAAATAGATTTACATACGAGCTCCCACCACAAAATGTATACACAGATCTGAAACACAGTTCCACTTACATACTTGCATACATATGTATGTATATGCACTTACGTATGCATGTAAGAGTATGCTGATGAGGATTCTGTTACATGTTGCCGCCATACCTCTACCATATAGTCATCGGCTAGCAAAAGGATCCCATTGTCCACATTCACTCACTCATTATTAATCCGCTGTGATTGGCAGCGTTCGAATTGAAATGAACAAACGACAACTGGACAACAGTTTCATTTGGTTATTTGGAACGCATGAAGTGGCCACAAGAGGGAAAAGCTGTTGTAGCTTGAGTCTAAGTACATACCCTGTGGGGAAATCTCTAGTTCTGAACTGGTACGCTTCTAGTACATTTAGACCCAGTACTGGTTCGCGTTAAAACTCTTTTGCATGCAAACCACTGGCGATGTCCTAGGAAGTGTCATTTGCGCCCGCTGCATCCCTTTTTTTCGATAGTTCCGAACTAGTCCTAAGTTCTATAGTTCCGAAATAGCTCTAAAATGGACAGACGAAAGAAATAGTATCAGGAGTTTTCAATCTTTTTGGTTCTTCCGCGTGTGCGATTTTAAATTATTTTCATAGAAATTTGTTTTCAATTTGAAGTTAAGTTTAATTGAATCTTTGCAAGAAATGTACGTTAAACATACCATTGGCTGTAGCTGAGTTTGCGGAGGTGCTTGCTGTTGTGGGTTAGATTCCAGAAGTTCCCAAGATGTTAAAATGTGAACACAAATTTTGGTTTTTTTTTTACAAAGCTATGAAAAAGCATCTGCGAAGTGCAGAATGAAAGCAAACTATACACATATCTATGTAAAGTAAACAAGCCCGCGCTGCATCCCTTTTCCGTTATTTCCGAACTAGTTCTAAATTCGACAGATAATATCTAGTTCGTTCTGCATTTCTTTTTCTATTGTTCCAAACCAGTTCTAAATTCGTCACCTTAGATATGGATTTCTAATAGAAAAAGCGAAATAAAATAGTTTTTTAAAAGTATCACATTTCGCTAATTTTGGACTGGTGGGGAACTGGTTACTATTTGATTCACTAGTCCGCGATTTCCCTGCAGGGTATCTACATATGTATGTATATCTGAGGGTGAGTGGGTGGCCGAGAATTGGCGCCGATTTTATCCCTTGCCAATATAATGTGAGTGTGTGTGTGTTACGTTTGCACTGCTGAATAGCAGCAATTCGTGACTTTCGTATGGCATATTGGCAGCCATTCACTTCATTTCATTAAACTAGCATCGACTTCTCCACCACTCTTTTTCTCCTCTAAATATTTACTCAACATGAACTGAAATCTGTTGTTTGCCTTTTGGTAATCACTCAGCAGCAATAAGCATTTTATTTTATTTATGGTATGTGGAATACCGACTCCTACAACTTGGCGCTGATATATTTGCTAGTGCTTGGCTGAGCTGCTCCTCCGATTCGTGGTATGTATCTCAATTTGACCACACAAAAAAGGAACCACCAGTTTTACGATGCCTCAGACCCGGGGGTCTGCTATTGGCTTTTTTTATATTGATCTGACCAAGAACCATAAGCTGGACCTACCGAGTGATTGTGCGCACCTTTAACCAGATATGTATATGTAGCTGCGGGTTTCCAAAATATGCAAATGAAAGATAGATATATAAATAATTTCGCGCTAGATTAGAGAATCTCATACCTAAGCGAGAGACTTCAGGCCAATAAGCTTTGGAACACTTCTATTAAAAACACTTTACAAAATTTTGGAAACCCACAACAATCTCTTTATAATTTCAACCTTTTGTTTAAAGCCCAACACATGTCAAGGTAGATCCACGAAAACAGCTGTTTATTCTTTTGTCCCAATAATCGACAGAACCGTATAGATAGATTCTCCGTCCATCAACGCATGGTGGTGATCTTTGAAATATAAGGGTGTTTAATAAGGAGGCCAGTCAATAGGCTGGAGTCCTGGCGATTGGACACAAAGTAATTGCGTATGCAGGCGGTGTTACAATAGAGGTCTACGGCAACTTCTATTAGACCTTATGGGACCTAATTGAGATCTCCCGCGATTCATTAGTTACCTGACCATAAAAGTGTAGCTTAGAGGTAGACACGGCTAAGACAGAAATAGTCATCTTTACTAGACGCTACAAAGTGCCGACTCTCACAACATCCTCATTAACATGGCACCAGTCTAGTAATTGAAAATAACTCCAAATACTTAGGATCAATTCTCGACAGGAAGCTGCTTTGAAATAACAACACAGCGGAATGCATTAAGAAAGCACAATTAAGATTTTTCACCCGCTAACTATTAGGTACTCTTATTTCAATGGATGGAACACTGTATATACATTAGGGTGGTCCAAAAACAGNCGATTCAAAAAATATTTAGAGGTCGATCAAAGCGCTCAAAGTTTTTCATATATTTTTATATGGGGAGGAAACAACTTTTCATAGAAATGGTATAGAATTCTTGAAAATCAATATTTTTCGATCGGAAAAATCCTGCAGATAAACAGAGTTCTCCGATAGAAAAATTGATTCTTAAGAATGCTATACCATTTCTACGAAAAGTTGTTTTTCGCCATATAAAATACATGGAAAACTTTGGGCACTTTGAGCGACCTCTAAATAATTTTTATTTCAAAATAAAAAAATAGGAATATATTTTTTTGGGAATAGAATAATCCTAGGGGATGAGAGCTTATTAATTTTTAGACCACCCTAATATACATACATATCTGGTAATTTTTCGACAATTTATATTCTATGGCGGTTAGAAATCTGCCAAAGATACAAATAAGCGAGACACAGTTTATAAGCGGCGATCTTTGAACTGATCGCTCGAGAGGTGGCCGAAGAACTAAAGCCATGCGGCTATTCGAGGCACATCGACAACTATTTCGACACCCAACAGCACCGACTATTGTATAACTGCACTCTCTTTCGTTAAGAAATGCAAAGTAATGATATCCACAGAGGAGGATTCAGATAATAGGCGGCATCATGTCCCCATTGCTTTAAATACATATACATATGTTCATATGGTTTCAAAAATGAACGAAGCATTAGGGAAGAACCTTCTCACCTGAACTGATGTTAGATATATTTTTTCGACTCGTCAACCACTGCCGTGTGTTTAAAGCGGAGCCTTGCTCAAAGACCCAGACGGAGAAATCAAGTATTCATCTTCTCTAACAGTCAATCAATCCTCAAAAGCTTTTTCACTCTCACATAGAAAATGCCAAGTGCCACACTGAAAGGCTTAGAATTTTTGCCGAGATGGCCCAGCATTAGATGTAGAATTCAACTCATATGGGTGCTTGGACACTGGGCTACTTAGGGTAGTTGAAAAGCTTAAGAATTGAAAAAATATACGATGGAACGTGTACATATACGCATGCGCTAAGCGACTAAGTGTATACATATGAACCAAGCGGCTATAAAAAATCTTGCGAATGATAACAGAGCTTCTGCTCGGAAATTATTCGACCCGCTACTTAGTTGTGTCCAAACAAGAAGAGAAAAGTCTACTCTGACTGGGTGAGACCTAATGGAGAGGACCTCTGTATGGCACTATTTACATTTTACATTTTGTCGTGGTATATTCGACAAACAAAATTTTAATTTTTTTTAATTATCCTGCGAAAATACCGTAAGGTGGTACGGTCTAAGGTATATAAGTATACATCTGTATATTATGTACTAACGCCACAAAGCAATTATTTCAAACATTTAATTTTCAGTTAGTTATTTGCCAATTACATTGAATAAGTGCTAAATTTAATGTAGCAAATATAGAAAGTTAAATAGTACATACATATATACATATCGACATTTAAAGTACAAAAACCGCGTATCAACAAAATGCAAAACCGCGTATGTGAGGTTGAATAAATTATTTTCTAGAGAGTTTCACATTCATATTTCAAAATGGTTCTCTTTGTTTATAAATCAATCGCAATTTTGGCTATTATATTTCAGGACGAATGAATAAGGATTGATCCAAGATCTTGTGTGAGCAAACCCAATTTTTGGTAGCAAATGTCAGTTACGCGGTTTTACAGAATGACGATACGCGGTTTTGTACTTTAAACGACGATATATATGTATGTATGTATTCAAATAAGCTCAACAATTTATCAGTTGCTAAAGCCACCAAAAAGATATTAGAAATCAGTCAAAACCTAACAAAGCAAAACCACATGTAATTACAATTTACACTAATTTCCTAATTGAAAACCGATTGGACATTGATTAAGCCAAATGGCAGACAAATCAACCGAATAGTATAAATAATACAAATTCAAGCCACACGAAAAACAACCAACAAATAAATAAAATAAACTCAGCAGCAGGAAGAGTACCAAAAATATGGCGGAAACTAATGGGCAGCAAAAAAGGATGCAAACCAGCAGCAACGAAAAAGGCGACAAATTAAAGGTATTAATGTGCATACTCACATATTTGCATACATAAATAAGTATTTGATCCTCTGAATGGCAATTCATCATAACAAATAAATACCAACAGATTGTCACACAATTAAAATGTTGATGATACAAAATGTCCGGCGAGCGTCGATTAAGCGAATGCAATGTTAAAGGACAAATAAGCAGGCGAATAATTGCGCGCACATGTGAAAAGGCACAAGAGATACAAATAACTATGTACGATTGTGTGTGCACGTTGGAGTATTGCCACAAAATCACTGCCACATGCGGTGTCCACAAAAAGGACTCCACCACACATTGTGCGGCGGCCAAAAAGTCAGCGCGAAAAGTTTATTCGAAAATAATTTTTCATTAAATGCGCTGCAAATCAAATGAAAATCCTGAAATCCTGCGTAATCCGCACACCAAATGTTGGCTGGCTGGCGCAAGGACATGGTGAAACAACGTGCGTATTTGTTCACTACAGAACACAAACATACCTTTATGTATGTGTGTATGCATGTGTGTGGAGTATTTGCGAACATTGTCGATATGAGCATATACAGTGCATGTAATGAATAATCGTACAAGGTTTTGATCCTCAAGATCGTTAAATAAATAAGAGAAATGAGATGAAATTTTTCAAAAAAGAGGACAAAGATCAAGGCTTTGGTAAATTTGGCAGTCACAGAGTGGTGTTGACTAAAAATTTGCATCGAGAATGAGTTCTGCTCAATAAAAATTTCCAAGCAACTCCATTCTGTAACTGTCAGCGTGTGGAAATCGTGTGATCCCTGCTTTATTGGTTTTAATAACAAAAGTCAAAATGCAAAAAAAGTTTTCTACATGCATGAACATTAAGGTGCATCACTCTCTATACTGTGTTTTCATTTCGGAAGTATAAAGTAAATATATTATATTTCAAGACTTCCGCCAAAATATTGTGGAAAAATTAAGATCCACTTGAGCTGTACCGTTTTGAAAATACCTCCAAAAGTATAGTTTTTTATAAATAAAATTAGTTTTTAAAATATATTTTTTTTTTTTAATATATGTGACCTGGTCTACGAAAAGGGAGCTTACGTGCGAAAACTAGTTTTCTGTGAAAAAGCTGTTAAAAGTAAGCAACTCGTTTCGTCAGTTTCTCATTATCTCGTTAATTGTTCTCCGCGCCGGACGTCCAGTAAGTGTTGTTGTTGGTCCAGTAAGTGTTGTTGTTGGTCGGAATATTATTATAGTTCATCGTGTAAGTTGCTAGTGTGGAACATTTAAAAAAGTAACACTGAAGAAGTGACGTTTTTACTCTTCTTTCTCTACATTTTTAGTACACTTCTAAGCAAGTTAGGATTTTCTGCTTTTCACCACGTGAAAAAGCATCTCATCTTCCATCCGAATCAACCAAAAAGTGAAAATTGATTTTTTGACACCTTTCCGTAGACCAGGTCACATATTCATATGTTAGAAGATCTTAAGCTCAAAAGGTATGCATACAAATAAAAAACAAGTTGTGTTAACGGAATAGAAAAAATAGATTTTCGTAAGTGTTTTAAAATCGGTGCAGTATTTCAAATCTCAATAGTTTTCCAAAATATGTTGACGGGCATCTTAAAATGTAATAAATTTTATAATTTCGGTGGAAAACCTGCTGTGATAGTAAAGCAGCCCTCAAAATTTTACACTCACACATATATGGTAGCTATATCAATGGCCTAATTTGAACGATATTTAAGAGATGAAACGGCTCATATAGCCAATGAACGGGAACAATTTTTGAATTAGTTCTCCACATGTTATCGCATCGCTTTTTTCTGAGCCCATATGTGAGGTGGGTTCTACTCTTCAGTTGTTTGTACCTAAACTAAGAATTTTTCCTCACAAACCGGTTTTACTTTTCAATACTATTCTTTGGCATAGGCCAACGCAAATTTCATATTTGGCGCTGCGAACCAGGCTGGGCATTTACCAGTTTTAATATAAAAACACAGTTTAAGAACGGAAGGAATAATCGGGCTGGCACCAACGCTTACATTTGTCGTGGCATTAACTGAACCAAATCTTCGCAAAATTGGAGTTCAATTGAGTTCCACGCCCCTAATAAATCGATTTTAATTTTCTTCTCTTCTTCTTATCAATTCATGACAAATATAATACATCCCATTTTAGCCTGGCTTGGGGTAATTCTATTTATAGATAAAAAATCTCACTTTGTTCCCCCTTTGGTTGATATTTTCCTTCTTGAAATTCTTCAATGGAACTTTTATCGTTAAAGAGAGTTTCTAATGGTATTTTCGCAGACATCTTTTTTAGAACTATCGTACTTAACTGCACGCAAAACTATGCGTTCTTCACTTTATATTTTTTCTTGACCATCTCTGCTTTTATAAGTTAGTCGAAACTCATTACGGTATAGGTCGAGGGGCTTTTACCGACTTAAGTTTCGATTCGGGAACCATTTTTCTTCGGCTACGAATGGAGCTTGATTGCCTATTGGTGTTTTTTATACAACATAATCGTTCTAATTTTCTAAAAAAAAAAAAAAATAAACTAATGATTTAATAAAATCACAAATATGTGAAAAAAGGTGCTCAGGAACATAGACAGCGACAAAATGAGACCTTATTTGTGTACCTACTGCTTTGTCTGATTATTCGTTGAGCTATTTAATTTAATGTTTTTTTTTCTTTATTTGAAAGTAGGTTTTGCGTGTACAGTGAAGCTTCTTTGGGCTTTTTGATGTAAAAGTCAACAGAAAACCAACCAAAAAATTAATCAGTGTACTCTTTCTTCAACAACTTCGACTACTTTATCACGTTTTTATGTAATTATATAGATACTGCGGAAGTCCAATTATTCGTTGGAACTACTGTGCGTGGGTAAATTTCCTTTTGTACCTACATACATACATACATACGTTGCTCGCGAATTAATTCCGTTTAGTGTCATTGTATGTGTTGCATAATTAAAAACGTAACAATCTGTCGCAAGCTACCAGTATGCTATGTTTTTGTTGTTTGCTATAATGCGGGTGGTCAGCAAAGCCGTAGTTACAAGAATACCTATGTATGCATGTACATATATACGAAATATATGTTTATGTATGTATGCATCTCCTATTAAATTTTAGTAGAATAAAGTGCAAGTTTCAAGTGGCTGGGAAATCGTGTTGATTTTTAATAATTTTGTTTTGGCATTGCATTACAAAAAAGTCTGAGCTGATTAAGCAGTGGATAGCTCTTCCAAATAGAGTTAGCAGTCAGTTCGAAGTAGATTTACTTGGGATCTCTGATCTTCGCAATATTTCCTGTAAATGAAGTTGCTGATGAGTTAGCCAGAGAGGGTTCCATACTAGCCTCAATCGAGTACCGTTTCCCACTCTTAATCGGATCTACATATGTATGTATGTACTTATCGAGTCCTAACCCCCAAAAAGATGTTGGGGATATTTTTTTCTAATTTTATTTTTGGTGCCGAAAGGCATCTAAATTCTCTAGGAACATTTCGGCATCTAAAGGAAAATTTTTAAGAAAATGTCGCTTACGTCCTTTTGGCGGTTAGGCCTCGATATATGCAGGGGGTAATTTTCTGCACAATCTTAAAAAATCGGATCATAGATGACACATTGTCGTTTGATAAACTCAGATTTTCTTTAAATTTGGCACGTAGATTGCCGATTTATCCTACTGCAGTACTAACTAGCACTCTTTCCAAAACTCGCCTACTCCAGCTCCAATAAATATAATTTTACTTACGTAAAAAATTTATTTTAAGTAATTTACAGCTAAATTTATTCCAAATAAATGTATCAGTTAAGAAAATAATAGCTTAAGTAAAAAATAAAAAATACATTAGATTTAGCCATGCAAAACCTACTAACAAACTAGAGGAAGAGTAGCAAAAAGAGACAAAGTGTTTCTGGTGCCGTCAAACTCACAAAAAACAGATTACACACATGATTTGGGGCTAAAAACACAGTTCCATATATACATGTGCCTATATGAATATCTACTCCCATACATATGTATATGTAAGACGATATTTGCATAAATTTGCAAGTGTCGCAAAAACACAGTACTCCCACACTGGCACATAGTTATTGTCACAGGAAAAATATGTGCTTCTGAAACCACATGTGCATACGTATACATATAAATCATAGGCGACAGTATCCTCATAAATCAATTAGTCAAACGAAGTGGCAGTCCAAATGTCAAAATTTGTTTGTTTGTACCTTTTAAACTCACATACGGTTAATTTGTGGTTTGTGCGCTCAAATTTAGGCAAATAACAAAACTCTCTACTGCTGATTGTAATAAAAATAATCTGCTCCCAACGTGTGATGCTATTACGTAAAACGCGACTGTGGTGTCAGGTGTTGCAATACTTTATATGGAATAAATATCTATTTAGTAACAGAGAGAGAAGCGGCTAAGAAGATGAAGTTTAAAAATTTTAAACTGTAATTATGGACATATGTTTGTTTTATTATAAAGAATAGAGGTAATTTATTTTTTTTTATTTTGCGACCATTTAGAAAGTACAATCACTTACCGGACCACTTCTGTCAATGGTTAAGAAGTTCACTAGGTAAGTTAAAGTTACTGTCTTTCTCTGACAAAAATAGGGTAATACAACAGCAAATCAAAATATCGGCCTGGCGCTTCCTTAAGTCAGTTAAGAACGAGAAGAATGGTGAGGTGGTCACCTTCTGCGTGGAAGAAAATGGAAAACTATTTTACGATTTCTAACAGATCATCCTGTGAATAAAGGGAGATAAGGGGCTACAAGTCAACCGCAGCTTAGGTGCCTTGTAGGTCAAACTACATGAAAGCCCGCATTGCACCATCTCGGGGCTGCACGGAGCGATAAGAAACATGCTTTGAGATAAAGAACGCCTCTGCAGAAGTCTGTGATAAGAAAATGAAACAAAAGCCAACTACGACACGACACATTGGCAAGGTAAGCCGATCTCTCGGAGAAAACACCCAGGAGCTAATCAAGTGCTTAGTGTGTCTCCCTGGCCCATCCCGACTTTGAGTTTCTGCAACTATACTCTAAACTATTGGACTTTTAAGCCAGGCATAATATCCCACTCAACGCGGGATGGATGTTATGCAAATGCCCAGAACCCTACGGAGACTAAAATTATCATTTTCTCCAGAAAAAGAGACATAGTACTAGAAATATTTTTTCAAAAGTATAAAAAATACAATAAAGAAGTCAAATAACTACGAAAAATTCGCTCACGGCATCCACAACTAGATATAGCAATTCGAAAGTCTGGGCCTTCTCCTGGACCTACCAGCTCAGGAAACTCCACCAACTAGCCTCAGGGTGCATTGCCGAAGCGACGAGCACAAAACCAACCACATTTTAATCAAGAAAAACTCATATCTAGGGACAATGTTAAGAATAAGAAGCTTGTACATCTCTCGGGGGGAACATAAGAGAAGAAAGGGCATTGCAGGTGTCTGTGGTAAACAATCTAATACATTGTTGGATTTTCCACCTCTGGCTTTAATGATCCAATATAAGGCAATGAAAACGATGTGTTGACTGCACTCTTTTGGATTGTGGCACGACGTTGTTTAGAAGGTTGTCAGAGCAATACCCTTTGTTTTTTGGCAGCTAATGAAAAACTGATACCTGGGGTCTTACTTGGAAGAATATACGTCGTTAGATTTCCTACAAGGGAACTGTCCATCCAGACACTCACTTGGGAAGCTCGGTGAGAACTTTCTATACCAACGGCTCAAACATTGAAACTGGTACTGGAGCTGGATGGCATCTGGACGGTAACTTCAGATGCTTTACTGCTTTGGGTGCAATGGCAATGGCATTTAAATTGGAAGTCTTTGCAATATTGAAGGTGGCAGACTAGATAATTGGCGAAAGGTGGGGCGGTCTTCAGGATCTGCAGTGTGAGCCAAGCTGCCTTAAAGGCCTTGGAGACCGCTCATACCTCTGCAAAGTTAGTCCAGGAATGTAAGTTGGGGCTGAACTCCGTTGCAAGATAGAATGAGCTTGAGCGTGTGGGGGTGCCAGGACAGTACGATGTTCAAGGTGACGAACTTGCTGATGAATTGGCGAACTGCAGTGCTCTGAAGCGCCCAATTGGACCGGAGCGAATTTATGGGCCAAGCATAGCGGGAACGATCGGGTGCATCAAGGATCTCATAAACAAAACTCATAAGAGCCGTGGGGGCGATATATGATCGCCATAGGTATCATCGACGATCTGCTATTTACATCATGTTTAGAGAATGAGGATAATACAGAATATTTTCTCTTCCCCTGTTCGGACTTCGCCAGACTTAGATGGGACATTTTTTGGTCGGATGTATTGAGAATGAACGAGCTAAGATTCATAAAGGAGTCTGCTAAGTTTTCAGAGAAACAATGTATTCCCACTTCAAGAAAGGGAAATATGTATTCCTCTAAATCCGGTCTTTAGGCCTTACGTATAATGGGCAATATTGCCTGAGTGCTTGAGAAAAAATATACTTTTTTAGGTTTTTTCGGGCCATTCACAATGCCATTCTATGTATAAAGCCTACACATGTACATATGCTACTCGCCTTGAAAACACACGAGATCTTCTCAAAGCTGATGTGGAATTTCCTTCAGACTTTAATACTCATCGCCTCAATCGGGTACCGGGACACTGTGGATTCATGGACGACGAAGTGCTAGATATTCTCGCAAGGAAAGAGGCTGCGAGGAATTCATAGGTCGTGCGGTACGGTCAGTAGGAATTACTACCTCTGGATTATGAAAAGCATATAGGAAATATAACAGACAGGATAAGTCCTTCATTTCGGAAATATTACACGAATTTAGCTGAGTTAGGAGCGTCAATTGCGTCTATACTGCTCGAAAACCAAATTTTTGATCCAATACTGGCATTAGGATTAAATCAAGAGCGTGCTATGACGAATATATTATTTTTTTTTTTACATAAGTATAAGCTTTATACTCCCCACCCTTTTGTCGGCATTTAATTAAAGAGACCAGCCATAAAGTCAAAGCGTGCCAGGCGCATTAAAAGGTAAAATATTTCGATAATCAAAACATAAAATGCGACAAAATAATAATAAAAGTACAAGCAACTGCCTTTAATTTTAATAAGAAGCAAATTCCACAATTACTGGCGGCCAAAAGAAAATCATCAATGAAGTGTGACAATGCCATAATTTGTAGATTTTCATTAGCAGCCCAAAATAATTACGTATAAAGCCGCACAATTTTTTTAATAAAAATAATGTGAAAACAGCAAAAAATTAAAAGGCAAGCGAAAAAAGGGTTGAAGTAGAAGATCAAAGGCAGGAAAAGGGGGAAAAATATGAAAGTGAGAAGAAAAACAAAAAAGTGGAGTAGAGGGATGGTAAACTGCAATGAAGAAAAAATAGCAATGAATTGTTTGATTTGTGGCATAAGTGGAAGGGGCGTTAACTGGCAGAGAAAGTGAAGAGAAAATGAAACGAAAATGACAATAGTAACGCACAAAAATGATACAAAATAACAAAGTAAAATAGGAAAAGGAAAATACAAGATTACGAGGAAATTATGTGATGAAAAGTGAGCTATGCTACTTAACCCTTTGAGTGGTGAGGAGTGGGGGAAGGAGGTAGATTTAGAGGTTGAGTTGGCATACAATTTTTTTCGAAGGAGAAAATATGAAATATTTTAGTTCTAAATACTTACATATAAAGGTATCAACATTTATTTTTTTTTTATAAAAAAATATGCCAATGAACACGGCTTTCGCAGGCTGCCAAATCAACAGCGCGCTGCTTACTTACTCCAAACTCTCGATAAGCTGATGAGGTGAAAATTAGTCGTGGCATTTTTGATGTCGCCGCTGTTGATGTCATTCAGTTTGTGTAATAAACAAAAGTCGTAAAAATCCTTGAACTGAAATACAAACAAAAAATGCGAATAATCATAATAAAACCGATGGAAGGTATGCAAGTAAAGGGTAAAGGGAGCAAGAAAAGAGACCAACGCTATGCCGGAAGTTGATACTCGAAAAAGAGGTTGGAAAAATGTAAAGTTGAGTGATTTTTATTCGGCCACTGCCATCACGGGCGCAATGCAACATCGATCTATATACGTAGAACACAAAAAAAAACTCGATTGAAAGCACATCACATCCCGCTGTAGCTGACAATGTTTAATGTTGATTAAGCGCGCGACGTTTGAAGATGGCCACGTGTCCGAGCATTCCGGTCGGCGGCCCAACAACGGGTGGCCGCCACTATCCAAGTGCAAAAAGGATCTGTAAGTATGCTTGTGTGTGGATATTTAAGGGAAATAATCAAGCATATTAATGAGCCGCGATCGTGAAAGAGTTAAGCGCTAAATTAGTGGGGGTTGTCTTCACAGGCGCGGATTCTCATTCACACAAAAATACATATTTACATATATATGTACCTATATGCACAATGAAAGTCATTTAGTTGTGTTTTATGTTTTGGTACCTTTTTCTCTGCTTAATTACTTGTATCTGATTGCGCTGCATTACATTCGTTTACACAAGCAATCTGCATAAAAAGATGTTTGCATATTATTAACATTTTACCCGACATTTTTTGCTGTTTCTGCGCCTATCTGCTGGCGACTTTTCAGGCGCTTCACTGCATTCACACGCGCTCAACTGTTTCCCATCAATGCATAGAAGCCAAGCATATTGCTAATAATGAATGGTAAAATGAAGTAAACGGATGGACATAAATAGCCAACCCACGGCGTGTTTGGACGTTTGCCTAAATTAGCGTATAAAGGGTTAACCCCTTAACTTCATTTATTTTCAACTAATGTGATTTATTGTTTTTATTTTGTTGAAGATAAACACAATAGTGGGAAGGTACAGCTATGATTGCTAACGAGTATTCTGTGCCTAGTTGAAAGGCCAGGATAACAATATGTATTATATAAAGGGTTAAGAAGAGAATTTAATTATGACGAAATTATTGGCCTTTCAATTTTAATTTAATTTCAAACAATTTCTAACCACACCAATGTTTCGGAAGGTTCAATCTAAAAGCTTGAAGTACCGTCTGAAGGAAAAATTGCCTAAAATATTACCAGAAGCTAAGCGACTCCGGAAAGGCTTCGACACCTGGATGAATTTCTTTAAGAACAACCGCGGCGACCTACAGCATCAATGCCGAAATTAATCGATCCACCCCTCGAACATAGGAATGCTCTGCCTAAGAAAGGCGGCCCCACTAAATGTGCCACTACCGCGAAATCAGCGCCTAAAATGTTACCGAAAAAGGTTTTATCGAGCGTATTGTGTGAAAGCCAGCCAATATTAGAAAAGGTACGCGAGAGGAGGATGAACAGTGTTCATCGAACACTCTTAATTTCCTTGTCGATTTTAAAGCCGCCTTCGATTGCATGAAAAGGAGCTGCCTATACGCAACGATGTCTGAATTTGATATTCTTAACGAAGCTAATACAGCGGTGTGAGACGACGTTGGGCAAAAACATTAACTCCGTCTGAATTGGAAAATTACTTTTTTCGAGCCCTACGATAATAAAAGGAGGTTTCGGACAGAAGCAGGAGAAGACAAAAATAACTTCAGAAGGTACAATTACTATCGTACGCCCATCTTACGATATCAGCGGCTTCAACCACCGCTCCCCTTTTTCTGCCTTCTTCATATTGTATATGGAAGCAAAGCGAATGAGCCTGATGGTAAACGAGGAAGAGAAAAAGCATATCTGGTCACGATATTTGGCACTCACAATTTTGCGTAGCGTCTGACCAGACTACTCCTCGAGTTTGAGGTGTGCGTATCAATCTTAGTACTACAAAAATAGATGGATCTATACGAGCATCCATTTCAACGCTGAAACATACTCGAAGGTGTGCCGAGGAGTGACCGCTATTCGAAAGATGATATATATATATATTTTCTCGGACGAAGAATCAAACCTAGTCCTAACTGGTGGTGGTACATATGTACTTCTAGCTCTATATTATACATCTATAATATTCAACAAATGTTTATAAACTACTGACTGACTGCTACGGACTTCATTCAGATAACCTAATGACAAACTGCTTTTCGCTTAATGACAAACACAGCGAGCTATAAAGCTTCGACATATATTTAATACTTTGGAGCTCATATCATGACGAGAAAGCACCGGCTAAGGGTGTAAAAAATCACTGCAGCTTCTTCATTAGCCTTTCAGCTACATATCGACGGCTGAGTGGAGGATCGACCTATCTCAGCTGCCTATTCAAATTGCCCTATCTCAATATATTTTCAGTTGAGTTAGAGCGTTCTTAAAAAGTTTTCTGAGGACGTTTTCGAACCGGTTTATTAAATATGTATATTAGAAAACACTATTTGAAAAAAAAATCGGCTTGATGCTGTTTATAAGTAAATATAAAAAAATAAGTCAAAACTTTGAGACACATACACAGGAAATTTCTTCCAATTTCCTTTCGACCCTTTACTTAATGTGCCACTACCTACCAAATAATCCTCTTCGTTGCCTTTTTATCACTCCATCACCACTAAATTAGTTTCCTTCCACAGCTTAGCACACAACTCACCTCTTACATTTGACCTCAATAATAATCTTGACAAATAAATCAAATCAAATGCTTTATTACTTCGCAAATAATAAAAAACGCTTCCAGCCTATGAGTACACACACATTGCTTGTGAGTGTTGTTATGTTATCCTAATCAGCAGGACACACAAAGCCTAATCTGTCACACATGTGTTTGTATTAGAAAGGCAGGAAAGCAGCTTCCGTTGCTAGGGTTCTTATCTGAAATTGCAATCGAAATTGCAGTGAAAGGCATAAAAATGTTTAGTAAGTGGACATAAAAAAGTGTTTTTGCTTGAAAAAAGAAGGGGAAAGAAGTTTTCGTTGGCAACTTATAAATACAAGGAGAACTTTCGGGTCGTTAGATGTGTATATTTATTACATATTCTACGTTCGTTTGTATGCATTAGCATCTGAGACCTGTGTCGTCTTAGTATAATTAGTAAGTATTTCTTACTCACAACTTCAAGGTTTTTTCCCCAAATAGAACCGATTGAGACACCGATGAAAACTCCGTTAGTAAGCTGCTATGCTGATGGCTCCAAGACCGATTATAGTTTCAAAGCAACAACCTAGAAGTCTCATTTTCACTAGCATGTGTTTAGTTAAATTTGTCTTTCAAGCTAATGTTCCTGCCGCCGGCTGCCAATAACGAACAATAATCAGTTCAGGAGAGCACTGCCCCAGCTTTGAATACTACCAGTGCTGCGGCTTGCATACCTTAGTCTAATCCACCTGTGCCAGAAGTATCCCGTGGGCAAAACCTCCTTTCCCACACTGCCCTATTTTGATCTTAGTCACCTCATAACTGTAAGCTGTGAGCTCCGGAGAATCGTCGTAACATATGTATACAATCTGGTGCGGCTCTGGTCAAAAAGCACTTCGAATGGGCTATTTAACTCCAGCCTGGACGATCCTTAACACGGGAGCGGATGAAAAATTCATCCACCCCAGGAAAAATTTACCTCAAAACATGATCAGAGACTATTTCCTTGAACGGATGCTAGGCACACAACACTGATTCCTGATTTTAGTTTGGTATTGTCTTGATATCGCATAGGCTGTAGTACCTAAATATTAGCAGTCGGCAGCCTCGCTAAGGGTTAAGTCGAGGATGTTTGTCTTGGATATTTTGAGCCAAACTTTGCTTTTTCTTCAGTACTATGCTTAAGTAGTTTTAGAATTCCCCTAGCTCCACAGCCTCGTATTGCCTACGGCAGAGAGATGCAGTAAGGCAATCTTATATTTCCTGATGAAAAGAACTAGGTCAGGTTTGCCTGCATTCAATCCAGTGTTGCCCAGAGAGAGCTTGGAACCTGTGCGCGTTCATATAAAAACTACAGAGAGCTTTGAAGAGTTCCGCCCGCCCGCGCAGACCTTTCTGTTTGTATGTATTGATAACTATTATAAATGAACAATATTTTAAACCACCTGCTTTAAAGAATTTTACAAAATGATTTCCTTTTGGAGGTTTTGTAAAATATACCCCGCAATCATTTCATAGCATATAAAACGTCGCAGTGGATTACCAGCAACAAATGCCGGAGGAGACCTAAGATCATAGAGAAATATAAAGAAATAAGTAGCAAAAGTTGAACAGCACACTAACAATAAAAATAAGTTAATCCTCAACCCATTTGTTGTACATACAATACGCATGAAAAGGACACATGTGCATAGGACAACACCTGGAAAGTAAAAGCAAATACATATTTCTTCTCTTCAATAATGACAAACATATTATTGTGGCCGTCAAGCAACCATGCAACCGAGCTGCCAATTTGTCATCAGATATTTTGATAGAAAACTTAAAAAAAAAAAATCTTGCAAAATGAGGGAGGCAGGTTTTTTTTACAGTTCATTATCGGTTCCCCGCAATGTTGCCGATAGTAACGCACACAATGGCAGCAAAGGTGATTTCACGCAGTATCGCATGTGTGTTCCGTGTGTGTATGCGCTCTTTGCATTGTGTGGTCGTACGCAATTTATTGTAGTTTTAACTTGATGACTGACGTATATCTGGACCCATACATGTATGTATGTATATAAGCGGGAAGCCATTGATACACGTGTGTGTTATCGTATGGAACACATATGTAAGCGCATATGCTTGTATATGTCGAAGATTATTTGCGTCAGCATTCGTGCCACTGGTCTTTTGTTGGACTCATGTGTGAGCAATCTTGAATGCCACTGTGCGTGTGCTCTCCTCCATCCATGTCCAGTTGCCACGACCAACCGATTTATAAGTTGTTTTTTTGCCGACTTATTGTAATCTGATCGCATGTCCATTGCATGCTCGCACACACTTCTAACTTAATATGTATGTGTGCATGTGTGTTCTTTTGCGGATCACATACGCATGTGAGCATATTTTTTCTTAAATTATGATTAAGTTTTGTTTTTTTTTTCCATCCACATATGGATTTATGGCACTGAAAAGTCATTGTAAAATTCGCTGCGTGCGTTTAGCTTTGNTCTTCAATAATGACAAACATATTATTGTGGCCGTCAAGCAACCATGCAACCGAGCTGCCAATTTGTCATCAGATATTTTGATAGAAAACTTAAAAAAAAAAAATCTTGCAAAATGAGGGAGGCAGGTTTTTTTTACAGTTCATTATCGGTTCCCCGCAATGTTGCCGATAGTAACGCACACAATGGCAGCAAAGGTGATTTCACGCAGTATCGCATGTGTGTTCCGTGTGTGTATGCGCTCTTTGCATTGTGTGGTCGTACGCAATTTATTGTAGTTTTAACTTGATGACTGACGTATATCTGGACCCATACATGTATGTATGTATATAAGCGGGAAGCCATTGATACACGTGTGTGTTATCGTATCGAACACATATGTAAGCGCATATGCTTGTATATGTCGAAGATTATTTGCGTCAGCATTCGTGCCACTGGTCTTTTGTTGGACTCATGTGTGAGCAATCTTGAATGCCACTGTGCGTGTGCTCTCCTCCATCCATGTCCAGTTGCCACGACCAACCGATTTATAAGTTGTTTTTTTGCCGACTTATTGTAATCTGATCGCATGTCCATTGCATGCTCGCACACACTTCTAACTTAATATGTATGTGTGCATGTGTGTTCTTTTGCGGATCACATACGCATGTGAGCATATTTTTTCTTAAATTATGATTAAGTTTTGTTTTTTTTTTCCATCCACATATGCATTTATGGCACTGAAAAGTCATTGTAAAATTCGCTGCGTGCGTTTAGCTTTANTCTTGCAAAATGAGGGAGGCAGGTTTTTTTTACAGTTCATTATCGGTTCCCCGCAATGTTGCCGATAGTAACGCACACAATGGCAGCAAAGGTGATTTCACGCAGTATCGCATGTGTGTTCCGTGTGTGTATGCGCTCTTTGCATTGTGTGGTCGTACGCAATTTATTGTAGTTTTAACTTGATGACTGACATACATATATCTGGACCCATACATGTATGTATGTATATGAGCGGGAAGCCATTGATACACGTGTGTGTTATCGTATGGAACACATATGTAAGCGCATATGTTTGTATATGTCGAAGATTATTTGCGTCAGCATTCGTGCCACTGGTCTTTTGTTGGACTCATGTGTGAGCAAGCTTGAATGCCACTGTGCGTGTGCTCTCCTCCATCCATGTCCAGTTGCCACGACCAACCGATTTATAAGTTGTTTTTTTGCCGACTTATTGTAATCTGATCGCATGTCCATTGCATGCTCGCACACACTTCTAACTTAATATGTATGTGTGCATGTGTGTTCTTTTGCGGATCACATACGCATGTGAGCATATTTTTTCTTAAATTATGATTAAGTTTTTTTTTTTTTTTCCATCCACATATGGATTTATGGCACTGAAAAGTCATTGTAAAATTCGCTGCGTGCGTTTAGCTTTGAATGTTTTCATTTCATTTTTTGGATTTCGTTTTACTTTCTTTCATTGCTGGTGCGTTATCTGATATTTTTTTCCTTTAGTTGGCGTTGCAATGTGAGTTTTTCTCATACAATTTTTGCTGCCCATTGGTTTACCTCTATTATTGTCGTCTGCTTATGAGCGTATCATTATTTTTGATTGATGTGTTTTGCTGTGTGCCGAGAGCGTAGAAGGGGGCATTAAGTTTTCTTGCCAAAATTTTAAACTCCAGTTTCTGGGCCCACCCACTCATCCATCAACCAAATAATAAAGTGGGCTTTCAATTGTATTTAACTTAAGATTTGTAATTTGATAAAGTTTTGGCTGCGAAGTGAGTTTAGTACTTTGGGATTTGAGAATTTTTTAAAGTACAGTTTCGTTTATTGAAAGCACTTTTGGTTTTATGTATTTATGTTTTGGAGTGTTGGTGGGGAAATTGGAGAAATTTTTTGTAAGAGATTGAGTCATAAATAAAAAAGTAATTTCTCCGTTTTTCAAAGTTAGCCTCCGAAATCGAGATATAGGCTTTCGAAGTTCGAAATAGGACCTTTGGTAAAAAATTGTTTTTAATTATTTTATGTAAATAACTAAAGAAGTAAAAATATAGGCGTAGTCCGCCTTGTGCTCTTATTTAAACGGTATATAACTTTTTTGTGCAAACCTATATTACAGGTGCCACACATTTTTTAAAAATCAGTTCAAAATTTTTTTAAATGTGTATAAGGTTTTTAATTTTTTGATGTTTGCATTTAATTAAGAGCAAAAGGCGTACCATGACTATGTTTTTAATTTTTTTTTAGTAGTTTACATACAGTAATTAAAAATAATTTCTTACCAAAGATCCGATTTCGAACTTCGAAGGCCCATAGCTCGATTTTGGAGGCTAACTTCGAAAAACGGTTAACGGAAACTTTTTAATTATGACTTAATCCCTTAAAAAAAATTGGTTTGGTCCAATACCCAGCCGAGTGCTGTACATTGAAATTTTTAGGAGAACTTAAAGAAAATACTGATATTTTTTTTTCTTGCTTCGTTCTGTTTCATGAGTTTTAGGTAATCTTTGCTTGGCCTCTGATCCCTATATTAAAAATAAAGCAATGCAATTAGCTGCGTTGCGCTTGTGCCGAGAGAATAAAAAATTATCTTTTTACCATTAAGGCAAAAATACCCCTTTTGAAACGAGTACCAGTTTTAAAACAATATTTTATAAATTTTTGTAGAAAAAAAGAATTAAGCCGCCCTGTGAACACACGTGAGTACGATTTTAGTGCAACATCGTGAGCACTTATAAAATTACGCAATTATTGACCGTATCTGCGTCCGCATAATTGCGCAATGATTGATCAATTTCGTTATTTTTCTGAAAAAATATATTTGTATCATATAATGAAAACATACTGGTGAAAAATGCCTATCAGCTCTTCGAATTCACTGAATTTTCAAAATTTTCAATTTACTTAATTTTCCATTTTTACTTTTTTTGTTGTATTTTCAAATTTGTACTATTTTACATAGTTGAGAGTCACAGCAAGTTTGATTATTTTCGCAAGTTTAGAAAATAACAACAATTTCAAAATTTTGAATTTTATGAAATTATTAAATTTCTTGAAATTTCTTATTTTTAAGAGCATATCCAAAATTTTAAAAACTGTCGAAATCTGGGAGATTCTAGATATTTTGGTAAAATGAGAATATTTTGAAATGTACAAAATTATTGAGATTTTAGAAATTTTTATATCCTCCAAAATTTTGAGAATTTGATTTATTCTGAAATCCATCCTAAAATGTAAAAATGTGTCCTTGCGTAACATTTTTGAAAAATTACAAAAATTTTCCACTTTTCTAAACATTTATTTTGTGCTACTTCAGTACATACTATTTTAGTATGTTATTCACGATGTATGTAGAAAAAATATTTGCGCGAAAGAAATCTCACTCTCCTCAGGGTTGATGCGCCGCCCCCTCCGACCTCGTAACTAATCGGTTTGCAAGAGAGACTGCTCAGTAATCTATAAAGCCGAATGTTGAGCCGTTTCAACTAAAACTTACTTACAGTAATTATTCTGTTTCAAGGACAAATGCTAACGAGAAAATTATTAATGCCCCGGAAACTGACGGAAAATATTTGTATTCATGCGAAGCGTTGCTAAGGTCCCGTTTTATTTTTGATTTATTTTTCATATAACGGTGGATGGAACTTTGCAACGTTCCAAATAAATGCAAATATTTTCCATCTTTTTCCAAGGCAGTGAAAAAATGCGTATGATTTCCGTCACGAAATTAATACCATAAACTTTGTGTTTCTAGTTAGGTTTTCATTACTCGAAAATTTTACTTCAAAGAGGTGTTTTATTCGATATCATTTATTTTGGGATAGCAGATTTAGAATCAACGCAAATCCAAACAATATAATTTTAAAAATTATTATAAACAAATTAGACGACCATTTTACGCAATTTGGAGCGAATTTTTTTAATTTTGAAGCGCAATAGCTCAACAAGATTTTTCCCAGATATATTTAAGCTATATATAAAATAAAAGCTAAGTTTTTGGGCCAAAGTCGGCTTACCAATTCTTAGTTTTCAGGCATTAACAAACATGTAATAGCTTGTTGTAAAGTCTTTCCACTGATAACCGTGTAAATGGTATGGGCCGAGTGGTGCGGCCTCAGTGGCAGTTGGAAAAATTGCCTTTTTTGATTTTTAAAGTTTTGGAGTATCGTTTCCGAAACTTTAATACATTTTCTAGATACAATCGGCAAGACCTTTCCAATGATACCTCAACCTTGTCGATTAGACGTCTGGATAAAAAACTTCCAAATCTCGTTATAAGCGAGGCAACTTTCAGTATTAAGGCTGCTTTCGTCATTGGACGCACTGCCGAGCGCTGTGATTAATATTTCAACACGAATTGAGTCTGACTACCCTCCAAAGCTGAGCCACGAGCGAGGTCACACCTTCGCAGAATTTTTTAGCTGACCAGGTACAAGGCCACCGGCACCCGGCGTCTTGAAGGCGTTGAATAAGTTTATAGCCCAGCTTAGGTGATGCTCGCTCAATTACTCCAAGTCCTAGGCTACTTCAGATTCCGTACTGATGTATATATTGCGAACTTTTTAGAAAGTAGTCAATAATAATTCCAGTTACTCCACGCAGTTTATTGGCCGATTTCCCATCTCATTTTAGTTGTAACCTCAGACTTATAGATTACACATACATATGTACAATCTTATACAAAATGGCAGTTCTTAATCCAAGCCCTTAGATGAAAGACATCCTACATCCATCAGTGCTGTTTGCTCTTGCCCGTGTGAAAGATAAGAGGAAAAGATCTTAAACCGCACTTTTGTACTCTAAGGTAAACCCTACGAAGAACTCGTTAGTCGATTCCTTTGAAAAATTCAGGTTTTTAAAAGTTGTCATTTCTACCCAGATATCCGTGTTTTGGCATGCGACTTTTCAGCACTAAACTGTATATAGTATGTTTGTAAATTTATATATTCAGCTGATCTGAGAAATAGTGAACGCTTGGACCTGTATAACCAGAGGTGAAAACTCCCAGCTAATAGGTAGCCAGCGTGAGATCTAAGTGCTCCATTTAACCTTTTGTACATATCTAATTATTCATTTATACCTTGAGTTACACATTTTCTGAACAGGCGTTTGCCGGTTGTCGTGTCCAAGATTCATCTATAGTCTCTGAAACTGACGCCCCTGGCTCAAGCAAGTACGTATGCATTTATTTGGATTTCAATTGTTAATAATTGCCCTCAGATGTATTCATATGGAAGTAGATAAATATCANCTACATACATAGTACATATATATAGTTGTGATGCACATTGCTTTTCTTCCCACACTGGATGCGGTTGCAGCCACTAATCGTGTGAAATGGAGGGTAGGCTCGATATTTTTTTTTTAAGTTTTCAATAGCTCTTCAAAAATGCATTTACATGCAATTAGGTATGCAAATTAGCCAAGTGGAATTGAAAATTTCACAATCAACATTAATTGATCGACGTGTGTCAGCAATGTTTGGCGACGATGGCTACACGACTATACATATGTATGTATATCAGGAATTGTGAAAAATTATGAGCAAGAGGATTTTGAAAATTAAGTAATTTGTAAAAATCTATTTTGATTGCATCAGCACATTTTTATTGAAAATTATCCAAAATTAATTTAATTGCCAAAAATTTGTTTTCTTGGCCTAACTGTGAACAATTTAATAAATTTTCTTAATTGACATAAAGAATTTTTTCAATTGATTTGCTCCGATCTCATTCATTTTGACATGATTTTCACCAAAGTACATCAGAACAATGGTTACCTGATACTTTTTTGGTCAACAAAAGGTGCACCGAAATTGAAAAAAGTGCAACAATGCATAGCTTAATTCGAATTCAATACACTTTTAAGAACCCTGCTACTACGTACAATCAAAAGCAGTTTAATCCTTTAAGAAAACATGTCAGTTGATTTATTTGCTGCATACCGCTGCTGTCAATGCCTGCTATGTATGTAGCATAAAACGACGGTTGGAAGATACAGATCGTATGTGGAGATAAGCCAAAGGACTACAACAAATCATAATTTCCTTGCAGCGATCGTTGAAATGCTTATCTGTTAGACGAGATCAGCGGCGGTTGTAGGTACAAACAAAGGGCAGTCGCTGCGAAAGTGTGTTTGCTTTGAGTCAAGCAGTGGCCCTTTTCACTTTTCAAAAGCAAAAAAAAAAATTAACAAAATAGACATTCAAGATTCAAATTAAATAAATGTCGAAAAGTAAACAGAGTGCCCTAAATCAACTAATTCGTATATAATTAGCGGCGAAGAGTTCACATTTATCTTACGTATTATAGGTTAATGTACCTTAACCCTAGTGTGCTCAACAAAATTAATTAACCTTGTAGTACAACTGGGGTACCTGGGTAGCCACTTACGGATTTATATCTAAAAATATGTATTAAATATATTCAGATACGAGTTTGTTTTCGTATCGATCGTTTACTTGGAGCAGTCGGACGTATTGCCGTGCACCTCAGCGCGGTCGTGATAAGAGAGACACCTGGAAATTTTTTTGTGTTTTTAGAGTATTTATGTGCATATTTTTTTTTTAACGTTGTGTATAGATAAAATAGCTTTACGCATATAAACGACAGACTAATTTTTTTTTGCACGTTTGCAAATGTACAATTTTTCATAATTTATAATTTCTTTATTTTTATTGCCTGAAAAGTCAAAAAAAATATTTATTTTTTTATTTTATTAAACTAAATAGGTATTATTTTTAATATTATTTATATTAGCTCAATTTAAAAAATAAACAATTAAAAAACAATGTTATTTGTTATACCTTACTTAGTTATACATCTCTCCACCTATTTAAAATGTGGGTACCCCCGGTTGGACTATTCGTGTACATTTTTCCAAATTCAAAAATTTTCTGAGCTGAAAATAATTATAAAATATTTTATATGCTTTTCTCGATGTAAAATCAGTCAAATCGTGGGGAATCGGGTGAATTTTGTAACATTGTTCCAAGAAAAAAAGTTATTTGATACAATATGTGTCGCTGGGTACCCGGTTGGGCACACAAGGGTTAAATCAAAGTGATCAGATATTTGCAGGTTATTTGAGGATGTTTATTTACGCATATATCTAGTAGCACAAGAGGCTTAATTATGTATGTATGTACACAATTGAAACTTAGAGAAACATAATTGAGGTCCATGACAAAAAAAGTCTTGGTAAATATTCCTTAGATTGTAGGAAGAAAAAACCTAAATTTGATTATTGTTAACGAATGTTTATCTCATGCGAATACTAACTAAGATATTTTTTCGTAGAAAATATTATTTTGAGAAGGAGGTATTTTATTTTCAATATAGTACAAAATTTTATTTAAATCTAATTATTTAAATAATTTCAAAGTTCCAAGACTTATATATTTGGATTTGCCAGCAGTGAAAATTCTGGGAGAAAAGCGCCACCCTTCGTCCGGCAATTCGTTCATTTCTGCTGTAACCATCAGTTAATTCAACCGTTTTTTGAGGTTTTTATTCTCTCCATTTTGTCCAACAAACAGCACTACTCCCAATAACCAAATAGACTTAGTTTCAACACTGTTGCTTGCTCCTTGAAATTGTTATTGCATTTGTTTGTTTGTTAACATTTTGTACTCAACAGCTGATTGTTATTTGGAAGATTGATATCTAAAGCAACCTATCTATCAATCTTGCTTGTCTAGTCCAAACACAGGGTTGCATATCCAATATTTAAATAGCCAATATTGGAGTTAATCAACAATCTCTACTTAAATAGGCTATCTGAAATTGTGCGATGTAGATAAAAAAACGTTGCGCATTCAGTAGTCAGTCAGAACGACGTTTGTCCGACGAGTGAAATTGTGATCTGCCCAATCCACAAAAAAGGTGACGCCGCCA
>NW_016165965.1:19101-25736 GCF_001687245.7 Rhagoletis zephyria | reverse complement strand
TTTTTTTTTTTTTAAATTGCCTAGTAATCGAAAACGATATAAGAAATTTCCTCAAATACTCTTCTTGGTCGGCTGCCAATCCTAATTCCTTGATTATTTTTTTTTTAATTCCGTTTATAGAAATCGCGATAAATACCATAACTTTTGTTGTCAATTTAGGCTTAAGCATATATTTAATTGTTTTTGCCTGCTGTGCGATTGTCAGCGTAGAATTGGTCATTTCCAGGCGCCCGTCGTTTATTTAAGAGAAAAAACTTTCATCCTCTAAAACGTAAACTTTCTAGATGCGAGTTTTGCAGTTGTTCTGCCAGTCCTGATGATTGTTTTTCTCCCTGAACCACAAATTCTCTGAATGCTACAAGTTTTGAGAATTCGATAGGTTGTCGAAAACGGGAACCGTTTTGTAATTATACAAAAGTTCTTTTTTGTAAACATTCAATTCATAGCCTCTTTACTTAATTTTTTTACAAACTTACCTTTTTTACCTGAAAATGCCTCATTTGTATTTTTAATGCCCATTGAAAGAATTCACTTATAAACATAAAAAGGTTCTTTCATTACTACACAACTATGAAAAGAGATCTATTTATCTCAATTTTTACTCTTTCTTTGTTTGACAGAATATTCCCACTTATACCGGATTCGCTGATGATTTACTCTTATGGATGCAGGACAGTTTTCAAGTGACTGAAGAAGATATATTCGGACTGATCGATCCACGCCGCCCAATACGATGCACTGCAAATGGCATTTGCTTTCCCGATGATATCGGAATACTCTGTTGTCCTTTCTGAGCGACAAGAGTTGAAGGAACGTAAAAAATGGCTTTTGTTCCGCAGCTCTGCTTTGGATTAAGTTCGGTTTAACGTTATGATTTTAAGTGTAACGAGAAAGAAAATAAATTATATAACACAAAATAATAAATTTTATTCAAAAACTGACGCTTATTGCCTCCGGCCAGCTACTTTTTTTGGACAACCGTTTAATGATAAAATACCTTTATTTGCATGGTATTAATGATCAATAATTAATTACTTAAAACAAATTTAATTAATTAATTAATTTTAATTACATATTTGATTATTTTCACTTATTCTTGAGTTTTTAAATTATATGATTAATATAATTATTTGATTACTTTCAATTATTTTTGATTATTTTCAATTATTTTTGATTATCTTAAATTTTTTTGGTTTTTTTTCAATTTTATGATTTATTTCAGCTTGGGAAAAAATGCACAAGGAAAATAAAAAAAAGCAAAAAATTCAAAAAAGGACTGGTTGCTTTGTTATTTTATTTGCTAATTTTTTATAAAAATATTTATCATACTATCATACTATACTATCCAGCGCAGTTCCAAATTTTAGTAAAACTTAGAAAAGCTCAACACTTTCGTTAATATACATACAAACTACAGAAGAAGTACTTACACGTATAATGAATTTGGTGTCTCAGTAATTCTATACTAACTTTTGAAAATTTGCCTGCCAGTCACTAGGTAAGACCACTTTCTTTCTTTAGATACGCCACAAGGATGTGAACCTTCGCACCCGAAATTTCTTTTTGTGTGCCGGTGTTATTAATTAAATTTAATTTTGACTCTTTATTGGGTGGCAACCCTACTTAAAAATATTTTATAAATTAAACTTCTTATTCCTCTTTAGATTGACATTCATATTGAGGAAATTTTTTTTAACTTATTAAAAAATGGGATTTTACTTTTTAGCAGGTGGCAACCTAAAATAAAGCTTTTTAAAACTTATTCATTCGGCACCTATATTTTAATACTTTACTTAACTTATTATAAACATTTTATTTGACTTTTTAAGTAGGTGGCAGTCCTGTTAGAAGTTTTTTCTAATGAAGTTGTTTTTTTAATCCTGTTCGTTTGGCATTTGTATTGTAAAATTTTGTTGCACTTATAACTTAAAGTAGAAATTAATTTTTTATTGTGATCTTATTTAACTTGTCAATTGTCAATTTCTAAACTGGTGGCAAGCCCTTTTCAGATTTCAAATATATTGTGCAAATAGACACAGCTTTCGTATAATATCGCTTGTTTGATACGCGCATTAAAATATCTTTATTAATTTGTTAATTGAATTGATTTTGAATTACTAAACAGGTGGCAGCTGCCTTAAAAAAATATTTTTGAAACACAGCTTTCACTCTATTTAGCTACTCAAATTAAAATATGTTGTTTAATTTGTTTAATAAATTGCTTTTAACTTTTTGAACAGGTGGCAACACTCTCAAATAATTTTTACGAAATAAATCTTTTTATACCCCATTTGTTTGATACCCACATTGTCGTGAGGTTATATTTTTAACTTATTTATTAATCGATCTTCACTTTTTAAACAGGTGGCAACACCTTTAAAAATATTTCCGAAACAAATTTTTTGGAACCACTTTCGTTTGATATCCTCACTGTTGTACTCATAGTATTTTCTTTAACTGATTAATATATTTATTAGAACTTTCTAAAGAGGTGGCAACTCGCTTCAAAGTTTTCTATACAATATTTCGGGCCATAACCTATATGTGTGCCAAACTTCATTAAAATGAGTCTAGCCATTTACGCATGAAAGAGAAGCATATGCATACCAATTGATGAACTCAGCTTCTTTGTTTGATATAGCACAGGAAAAAGCACCACTAAATTTTTTTTTTGTGTTAATTACATTCAACGTATATTTTATTGCGGTCCATTGCTAGTTAGCAACATTGTGCCGAAACAATCAATATTTTCGATAGCATTTAATGATTGATGCAATGGCTTTTTTCGAGCATGCTCTTTTGCCTTTTGTCATCCCAAAAACTCATTGAGTTATTTACGATACGTGCAAGTTGACTAACACATATGTACAAACATACATATGTACCTCTTTGTTTATTATCGCTGATGCACTATTGACATCGTTGCGGTTCACCAGCGTCAAATGTCACCTGGCGTTCATTGTCGCAAATGTACTAAATGAAAATACTCCCTGCGGTGCACACACCTTTAGAGAAGGAAGGCCAGCCGTGCGCAGCCACATTATTTACGAGCTGTGTAAGTGCTGTGTGTGTGTGTGGCGTGAATTTGCATGTGAAATGTGTGTTGGTTGACGCTGCAAAAAAAAAAAAAACTACAACATTTACGCGAAGTAAAAAACGTGGTTTCCCGGAAAAAGAAAACAACTAAATTGCTTTTAAAGATAAATGTGTATGCAAGAAAAAAAAAAAACTTGCAACAAAATAATAGTCAACAAGCAAATTGTCAGTTGCATGTACAAATGTACATAAATGCACAAATACAAACTTGAATGCAAATGATTATTTTATTACGTGTTGTGATGCAATTTTTTTTTGTCAGGGGAACTGAGTAAATAAGTGGAATATACAAATAAATTTAAATTTACTTTTTCAGTTAAATATGTAGTAGTTACTTAGGGTATGTAAAAGCGTATTAGCGACATTTATCTTTTTTATAGAGAGTCTTTATATTAAATTTTGATTAACGTCCATCCAACAGCTCGGAGTTATAGCCACAGTTGACCGTTTTAGCTTTTCCAAGGTAATCAATGTGAAGGATTCCTTTTGTATCCTCACAAACTGTTTCCTTGACCTCTGTCCTCCTTAGTGAGCGTTCGCTGGAAGAATTCTACTGATTTGACTGTTGCTTAGCCTCTGGTTTATTGTGATGGATCCATGTTTAATCTATGGTTACGAAGTGGTCCCATACTCATTTGGATTGCGGTTCAATCTCGCCTAACACTTATTAGAAATGGCCGAGTGCCAGCAATGGCGAGAGAGAGAGATAGTTATACTATGCAACCGCCAGTGCTTGATGAACTCACGAATTTCACATGGTCCCATTAACGTCGAAAATTGACGTAGCTCGGCTAAAAATTTTACAGTTATTAGAAAGGTAACACTGGCTTATCAAACTGCCAAAAGAATATTTAGAACCTTATTACCGTAGCTGTATGTAAGACGACGAGGTGGACTCAGCAATTGCTTTAGAACGCTAAGACATCTCTTCATGATCTCTATGAAGCTATTGGAATTTTCTGGATCAGAAAAGGGCTGCTTTCGGGACTTTCTTGAATTTTTGTCTCTCTTTTCCAAAATTTGAATCGCATTAGAGCAGTCCGTAAATACGTAACTGTCCCATTACAATCTCATCTAGAGTGACGTAACCATATAAAATTTTAAGCAGCTACTTACGTTCTAACCAAACTCACTCACTTTTCTGTTAAATAAATGTCTAAAAAGTGCGTGAAGTAGTCGCATGTCGAACGCAGTAGGCAACGTTGTTAATAAAATATTAAAGCCGACAGCTAGCCGACACAATGACAGCACATCAAATAAACAACGCAGCCAAGCAGTTTGAGACTGACAGTCGACTTGTCATTTTCAAATAGTTAGCGGTTGATTTACGCACAAAAATACAAAGTTACATATAAACGTTGGTACTTGCATACACATGCACACATACATATATTTATACGTACATTAGACCGTACCAGAAAGAAAAAGTTCGCCGTACACCTTCGTATCTAAAGCATTTTGCCTACATTTTGCTTTGAATGTTAAGTATCTAGGAATCATACTAGGAAACTTACGTGGAAATCTAATATAGAGGAAAAAGTTAGGAAGACCCATGGCGCAATAAACAGGAGAAGTAATAAAACAGCTTTTTCTCTTTATTTTCTGGCATTCAGCCGCCCCATAGTAAAATTTTCAAATAAGCAGTGTCAAAATCTTTCTTCTTGCTCTAATTACTTCACCTGGTATAATTCTACCATGAGGAAGACCAACGTTACATTATACACTTGCACACAAGCGGTCGAAACCAAATGGGGGCTAACACCTTGTATTACACACTGGCTTCACACTTCTGTATTCAGGCCATATATGTAATACTTCTATATTGGCAGTAAGCTAACTTCTCAATGTGTAAGCATTCCGAAATCAAAGCGAGACAGTCTAGTACCGTTTTTGTCAATGTATTGTGTACTTGAGTGCCGTTTTTGTATATGTGTTGTGTACATGTTTATTTATAAACGTATGTGTTCCTTTTCTTTCGTACGTGTTTATTGATATATCTGTACTGTAGTGTTTTCGGACGGTACTAGCTCTTAATGCCAATATAGGAGTATTACATATATGATTCAGGCCAAAACTATTATCAACTCAAAAGGCAAGTTACCTAAAACTATTGAGTGAGGTTCAAAGAACAGCGTTTTTATGCATTTCAAACAAAGTGCTAGAAGTTTTTACCAATTTTTCTGCAGTAATCTGGTAGATAAAAAACGTGCCCGCCGCTTCGGCGCTAGAACAAAAAAGGATTGGACAGGAAAGGCCCGCCTGTGTGAGAACAGAGGTAAAATTGGAATACCCATGGCAAGCTGCAAGTTAGGCATTAGGAATAACACAATTAGAACAACTAAGCTACTATGACACAATTAGAAAAGGAGAAGCGAGCTGCTCAGCCACTACTCAAGAAAGGACATTGCGATGGTCACGGCTTGCGTAACCGGCCATTGGCTATTGAGACACTTGGAATATTTTCTTACCTACATATATAGCAGAAGTTGTTGAGATCAGGAAGACGAGGAAGAAACTGTCGAGTACTTCTTCTGCGATGCCCGTTTTTGGTCAAGAGCAGCGCAGGCTATATTGGTACTCCTTTACTCTTATACGGAATTATGCGATTTAGGAATAATACGCTTAATAAGACCTTCAAAATGGTTCTTTGGAAAATAGTGACTCAGGTTCCTTTGTTTGGCAGTGGTATCACAATAGAGCCGCAAAGTCTAACTGAGTTGGTTATTTGAACTGACTGCCACAACAAGCTAACCCAACTTAATAAGTTAGATTTCACCAAAAAACTGTTAACTTTTGTTGGCTTAATTTAAAATTTAAATTTAAATTTGGCCCAGTAAAATGTAAAAAAAGACCCCCAAAATGTTTTTTCCGCCCCAAAATTTTTTTTTTCTTCGAAATTGCTTTACAAAGATACGTTACTCTAAGGGTGCGTTCTCACAGAATGCCGAGTGGCGCCGAGCCAAGCAAGAAAGAGTGGAGCGCGGCTGCTGGTGTTCCCACTGAACGAAGTGGAGCGGAGCTTTTGCCATGGCATCGGTCATAGAGATATCACAAAACTGACCTTCAATGAAAAGCACCTAAGATATTTGTTTAATTTGTTTAAATTGCTTCAATGAAAAGTGGATTTACGTTTAATTATTATGTTGAAAAAAATAAAATAAACAATTTTTTAATCCAAAAGTGCTTTACCTTCAGCTCCAAAACGCTTCTAGAAACGATTGCCCTATGACCACTTTCGTATAGCTGCAGTAATTTGAAAGCACGGCACAGCGCACGTCGCTTCGTGTGTGAACGCACCCTAAGTGTTCAACAACGAATTTTTTTTGTTTGCTTGTAAAGTGGTGCGCGCTCTAATGTACATACATACGTATAAGTTCACGCATTCATGTTGTCTAAAACTTTCTGACATCCATTAACCTTAAGCGAATGCCAAACATTAATGTAGACAAATGAAGTTTAAGTGTTGCAAGAGGTTGTTAACAAACGAGAGCAAAACCCGCCCCCCCTCCAAAACAAAAAAAAAAAAAAAAAAAAAAAAA
>NW_016165965.1:14701-19091 GCF_001687245.7 Rhagoletis zephyria | reverse complement strand
ACTGCCAGTGCACTAATGTATACAAATATATACACACTTATATAAGTAGATATATTTTTCGGTCGTGCGGCTGTTAAGAGACATAGGGTCTTACCCTTTTTTGTGCAAACAGACACGTACACATGTGTCACACGCATGCACGCTTATGCAGACATTGACCTTTTTTTTTGTTTTGGGAAGACAAAAGTAGATCTTTTAAGGTTAACCTCTTTTTTTTTGTTGCAAATGTTTTATATTGTTTTGCTTGAAAGTGCAAAATGTTTCAACTCGCTTGAGCGTATGCATTTTTCTATAGTGGCTTTTAGTAATCCAATATAAATATAATGCTCACGCTTGCTTTGTCTTTGAACTGATGCCTAGGCATGGGGTATTCATAAAAGGTATGCGCAACCAACCACAAGCAAACACCCCGGCATATACGTACCTAATATTTAAAAGTTAAACATTTTTTGTATGCTTCCTTAATATGCCTGAATGTTAGCATTTTAAGCTCAATTGCTTTTTGAATTTTTTTTTACTAGATTCTTCAATATGGCAAGGCAGTTTTGCTTATTTACTTTTGGGCAAAAAGTAAACAGAGCAAATGCTTTTTGTATATTTTTGTCGTTATCCTTTAAGCATACATATGTATGTATATGGAAATATGTATGTATGTACCTCCATAACAGAGCTGTGTCGCTGCGCATTAAGAAATTCTCTGCTGACGTTTTTAGNCCCCCCCCCCCCGTTTGCTGGGTTTTTGCTCTTTAAGCTCGTTTACTTATTGTTTTTTGGTTTTTGTGGTTTTTGAATGTCGGTTGCTGCTTTGAAAGCTTGTTGGTTTTCAGTTTAAACTGCATTCGTAGCGTTTTTGTATGAGTGCTGTTAGCATGTTGACATGAGATTTTAATCTTTGACAAGATTTATTATATTTGATTTGTGCATGTCTTAACTTAAATTTTAAACAAAAATGTTAAGCCTTTACACACACCTACTATATGTATTTAATTGCAAATTTTTCCAAGATTTAATTTTAGTAAGGTCGTGCAGCTTCTTAAATGAATTAAAAACTCAAAAACCGCTCGAATGATTTTGTTTTTGTTTTCTGTAATCAAAAACTCAAGATTTTTCCTTTCATTTGGTATAATGGGTAGTATTGGTTGATATCTTCTAAGTATGTTTATTTGTTTCAAGTATATGGACATAAATAATTTTCCATACAAAATCACTTCGTCATCATTCTGCGAACGCGTGCATGCGCTGGAAGTGATAGAAGGAGACAAAAAGTATGTGTGTATAGGTATTTCGGCTTTTGAATAACAGATGGCGCAATATGTACAAAAGGCAAAGGTGAAGGGGAATATGTAGATGAAGAACATGATAAACATGAAAGTAAAAACAAAGAAAAATATTAGGATGAGAATACCAATAAAAGTAAAGATGAAGATAAAGATAAAGGTAGAAAGATTAAAATAAAGGAAAGGAAGGATTAAAATAAAGGAAGGAGATATAGTATATCGACAGAGACACAATCTGGGGTCTATTTCGCGGTTTTAAAGATTTTCGGAATTCTCGGGACTTATTGATATAATAATTGATTTTCTCATTTTCGCTGTTGGTGTTTCCGACAGGGTAGGAGTGTGATGTAATGTGGAACGAGAACGAAAAATGACACTGAAGATGGCACAACGCCGAAACCGGTTTGTCTCCAAACCAAATTTGACAAGGGATGACTGAAAATCGTTCCACATTACATCATAATAGTTGATATTTTATTGGTTTTGTTATCGATATTTTTATCAATTTTGTTATCGAAATTTTATTAATATTGTTATTGATTTTGCTATCGATATTTTCGGAACTTATAAATATAATAAACTATATTTTTTATCGATATTTGAGTCGAGTTTTTTATCGATTTTTTTTTTTTTAAAGATTTTGCAATCGATTTTGTTGTCGGTATTTTTATCGATTTTGCTATCCATACCATTATCGATTTTTTATCGATACTTTTATCGATTTTGCCATCGATATTATTATCAATTTTTTATCGATTTGTTTATAGATATTTTTTTCTTAGTGTGTGCTTTCCTTTTGGACAGTGCTTTTAACGATACCACGTATTCCACGTTTAAATTTAGCGGCTGTGCCTCCGATACAGCCTGCAGACCAAGACGAAGGCGCTGGTCCGTTCCTTTTTATTCCCAGTCGATGAACAGATGCTTGTTTAAACAGGATAGCTACGCGGAAGCGAAATTTCTGTTTCTCTGCTCTGCGTCGTGACTGAAGTTTCTCGGTGTTAAAATTAACTTGTGGTGGTTGATTCGAATTGATGTTGACTCCTCGGCTTACGGATGAACAACGTAATCAGCATGAAAATTTGGGAATTATCGGGGTCGCCTGGAGTTTCTCAAGCCAAACCTGTAGCTCGTTTCTGTAACAATTCTCTACCAAGGCGAATTGAGATATGAATTCGCCGCCCTGTTCTCTACTGCTAATGAGTACTGGATAATCCTGCAATCAAGCTCACAGACATCATACCACCGAAATTACCGTTCAACCAGCCCTACAAGGTCAGAATTCATGTAAGCGAATACTACTGTGCGGTGTTAGACAAAAGGTTCGGGCAGGCGTTTTTGGATCAAGGTTACAGAAAAAACTGCCAATGGGCACATACTCAACCATATTCCAAGCGGAAGTCTTCGTAATCGAAGCCTGTGCTCGGGAATGTCCGGAATAAATATTATGTCGGACAGTCAGGCAATATGGAATGGCATTAGGGTTTGAGGACAGTTGTAAAACTCTTTTGAACCAGCTAGAAGCCCAAAATAGAGTAACGCTGTGAACACAAAGGCTTGAAAGCCAACGAAAGCAGCCCAAACAGCAGCTTACATTTTACCGAACCCTTCTGCCATCAATCTAAAGAATACACTGCACAACAACTTAGGAGCTGAAAAGAATCTCAGATAACTGCCCACTGGCGGAAGTCAAAGGGAAAGAGACAATCAAAGAAACTCATTTTTCCCTCCAGGACGAACAGGGATTCTGACCAACGCTGCGCTAAATTTTCGTCGCCAAAATTCTCTACAACAAAAAAAGTAACAGATGCAATGTGTAATCAGCCAAATGAGGCAGTATGAGGGGCATGCGACTAGTGGTGTTAGGGCGCCTGCTACTCTTTGTAGATTTTTAGCTAACAAAAATAGCGATAGCGAGTATTGGAATCTGTATGCTGTAGAAAATTTGTGACTGTTTCTGTCTGTTTTTTCTTCTGTACCAAATGGTCGTAGTAATTGCTAAGAGAATTCCGCAACGGAAATGTACTCGTCTACCACGTTTCATTGCATAGTTTTAGGCATATTGATATAAAGCAAGGCGGTAATTAAAAAAAAAACAAATACAGAAATTATTTTCACTTGGGCTTTTGATGTGTAAACAACATGGCACGGGCAAAATTTGTGTACACCGCCATGCAAAAACCAAGACGAATTCAGAAGTAGAACACTTCATGTCTTAAATCTAATCAGCGGTTCGCGCAATGCTGCTCATTTTCAAGACTATTTCGGGAATAGTTCGGGACTTTTTCGGAATAATTTCGCGGTCAGTTCAGTACTAGTTCAGGATTCGCGACAAGTTCGAAACAATTTTTAGATTATTTCGAGATAATTCAGCACTTTTTTGGGTATAGTTCGAAACCAGTTTGGGCCTAGTTCGGGTCTTTTCCGGGTTCAGTTCGAGACTAGTTCAAGACTTTTTCGGGAGCATTTCAGCTATAGTTCGGGCTTATTCAGGACACATATGCTAACACATCAAATTTCTTTCGTATTAACAATTCCTTTTGTCTTTCTAATATCGGTATTACTTATGTGAATACATACATATATATATACGTATTTGCACGAGTTTACTTACAATTATCTACTCTCCACGTTGGTATCCTATTTTGTAAAGTTTTGTATCACCATGATATTGTATGCGGCTATTTACACACATCAAGATATGAACTACATCTCTGAAGCTACATACGTATTTCGCCCACACCTCACAAGACATCTGGATGCATACCTACTCACATAAATACCTAGGTATGAGTACAACAATGCGTATGCTATCACTTTAATTTATTTATTGCATAATCAACATAATCGTATCTAGTGATGACAGCGCGGTTTTACCTGATATCAAAAGTAAGCTAGTAAATAGGAAAGCAACGGTGCATATAACCCCCAAACAGACATTCAACACTCAATCGACAAACCAAAGCTGCATCTACATAGTTCTACCACATATTGGGAAGACGATCAGAAAATACAACGAAAGCAACAAACTGTTGTGGCAAAACAGGCATCAAATTATCCAGGTAGAACAAGAGAATGCGCTAAAAATAGTTGAGCTGCTGAGAAGCTTACTC